>NW_015627248.1:285738-289367 GCF_001515625.1 Sinocyclocheilus rhinocerous
ACACAACCTAACCCACACACACACACACACACACACTTACTTCCATTCACACTCAAACTCTGGCCTGGTACTGCACATTAATTGCAAGTTTTTAATGTAACCGCGTGTTACGTTATCAGATCAAAATCAAATCTCATAAAACCAAGAAATTGTTTGGGTTATATTTCACCCCAAACTAATAAAATACGGAAAAATATTATATGATATATAAATTCCTATAATCATAAAATAAGAATTATATTTTGCTTTAATATTTAGCTTAAAGCAAAGAGAGAGAGAGAGAAAGAGAGAGAGAGAGATTGGGCACAATACCCCATATATAAAAAAAAATTATAAAATAAATTATAAAAAAAATACAAAAATATGTAACGTGTGTGTGTGTTTATTGTAAAGCAGTTAAATTATCAAACTTATCTTGGTAATATTTGTTTTTAATACATTTATGTATATTTTAGCTGGGAAAAAAATCAATGTTTTACAGTTTTTTTTCCACTGTAATACTGCAATGTATTCACTGCAATACAGAAAGCAAAAAGAATTATCAGAGAATAGTGAAAATTACATAAAAACCAGGGCTGTCATCGTTAACGTGTTAACGCATGCGATTCATTTTACAATCCTTAACAATTGTAACTAATAATTTAACGCAATTAACGCAAAATAACTGAAGGACAATTTCTATTCTAACCCTTTAACCCAATTTTGCTTCTCTGCTTGCGATTAGATAATTTTAAGCCGCTAAACTCCGGGAAAGTTTTCAGTCCACTGATCCAGTAAGCGAAGCACTGATCGCACATTGTATTTATGCGCAGGCACAGACATTTCCGTACATTCACGTTGTTTCCACACATATTCACGATAATGTTTTGATTTGTCATGTGTATGTTGCCGTTTCGTTATTCTGAATGGATCCGTGCGTGTACTGTAGTAGATATATGCAGTCAGCAGGCGGTTGGTTTAGTTTTTTTTTGGCATCTCCATGTGGTCCTGTTCGGTATCTTCGGTAACTTGACTTCTCTAAAATGTAAAAAAGCTCTTGTCCTTTTGGAGTTTCTAAGTGTCCTTTTTTGGAAAGACATCTAAATTTATCTTGAAAAAAGCTTGCAGAAAATATAGATTTTTGAGAATCACCCTTCAATCTTTTGGTTTACTTTGCTGGATATAGCAAATGATGACAAAATAAACATTTGAAACAAGATAAATGGTCTATGCTTAATTTCATGAAGTGTGCGATTAATCGCGATTAATCACAGAAAAAGGATGTGATTAATCAGATTAAAAATTTGAATTGATTATATATATATATATAAGCTTTTCATTTTATTTCTAGTTAGACTTTTAGTTTTGTTGTCTATTTAGTAGTTTTGTTAAATATGACTATATAGTTCCTTATATTAGTTTTTATTTCAATGTTAAACTCAAGTTAAACTAAATTAAAATAAGAAATGCTTTGGAACTAAATAAAAAAGTTTTTATTTCAGTTAGCATGGCAAAAGTAACAATTTTTTTTATTTTTTTTTTTATTTTGTATCTTTTTTTCAGTTTCTGCTTTCACATTATACTTTTTTTCTTTTAATGGTAGAAATATTTAGTGCATACTGAGCAGTATACTAATACTCAATTTCAAACATAGCCCATGTCAGCTTACAGAGTCAGTCTCCATAGAGCAACCTGGGGTCTTGCTCGAGAGCACAGTGGTGATTAGGTCATGGATCAAAACTTGCAGAGCTCAAACTTCCAAACCTTATGTAACCAACCCAGGTCATAACCCCACACTAGATTTTTTGATTTTCACTTTTCCTAATCTAATCATGTACTTGACCATATGTACACTGCCCAAAAGGGAGACCCAACCGTCATAACGAATAGCCAGAAGATCTTGCTCTAGGGTGGAACAGATGTAATAAAGGACAGAATCGAGTGATCTGTCTCCTGCCGGTACCAGAAGAAATGATTTTGGTTGACATTTGAGTTCTATCTAACCTCTTGTCCCACTACAGGGCTAGCTCTCAATCATATGTGCTTGTACAGAGGGGATCGTGTGTTTGTGCTGCTGATGTTGAGAGGTCAATGAGTTATATAGAACATCCTCGAGCCATTCCTATCTCTCTCTCTCACAGACACTCTCTCTCTTATTTTCACTCTCACTTACTGCCCTCTACCCTTCTCTATCTCGGTCTGTCTCTAGAGAACTGCCTCAACATCTCTCCTCTAGTCATTGCATCTCCTTCACTGCTGCTATTTTCTCTCTCCAAAGACGTTATTGAGGGTAGAAGGCATATTTAATCTGATCCATGAAAAGGTGGATGTTTGTAATGAGTAAATAATTTCCAATCCATGTTTTTCAAAATTTGTTGTCTACAGGTTTTTTTTTAAAAACTTATTTATTATTGTTGTTGTAATGTTTACAATGCAACCCGTTTTCACCTTTTTATTTATTTATTTGAAGGTCACCTTATCACTTTTTACCATGTATTCATACATTTTTTTCTTCCTGTTTCTACTACTCGTATACCATTTACACTACTGCTTAAAAGTTTGGAGCAGTTAAAAATTTTAATTAGATTAAATTAGATTTAGATTTTTTAAATGTTTTTTGAAAGAAGCCTCCTCTATTTTTTATTTATTTAATGAAAAATACAATTGTATTTAATATATTTTAAAATGTCATGTATTTATTTGATGCAAGGCGGAATTTTCAGCAGCCATTACTCCAGTCTTCAGTGTCACATGATCCTTCAGTTATCATTCTAGAGATTAACTTAGAATATTAAAATATGAAAATACTGAATAATATTTTATAATTTTTTTTTAAAGCTATTAGGATCTAAACATAAATCTAAATAGAAAAAAAAAGAGAAATCAAGGTAAATTTCACGTTAACAGAATATTTTTTATTATGCCCATACTTTGTTGCTGTATTTCATCAAACTATGCAATAAGTGTGAGAAAATTATTTAATTGTCTATTTAGGATAGAAATGAGGCTTTTTCTTAAATGTTTAAAATCTCATTTCTGTGTAGAGAGGATATATATAACCGCAAACTAATTTACAAAGACACTACTTTATTTGATATTTGTAAGTGAGTGTGCGGTTATATATCCTCTCTACACAGATTTGGTATCTTTTGATCTGCACCTCGGACGGTGTGCGTATGCTTGAATATTTTATTAAGAAACTAAAATCTAATTTCCACCGCAGATTTAATGACAGTTTGGTCACACTTTATTTTAAGGTCCAATTCTCACTATTAACTAACTATTAACTATGATTTTTGCCTCAATAAATGCCTAATTACTGCTTATTAATGGTTAGTAACGTAATTGTTAAAGGGGTCATATGACGTTGCTAAAAAATTATTATTTTGTGTATTTGGTGTAATGAAACTGTAATGAAAAAAATTTATAAACACTTTAAACAACATTAGAAAGATCAGGCCCTTTCTTTCAGAACATGCAACACTACTCCTTGCTCAAGCTCTTGTTCTATTCAGGCTGGACTATTGCAATGCTCTCTTGACAGGTCTTCCAGCCAGCCCCTTTTTATATTGTGATGCCGTGTCCCGGCTCAACGAGACAAAACCAATAAAACTCATTATAAACGAGGCATTTGTTGCATCCAGTGGGGA
>NW_015627248.1:289377-305083 GCF_001515625.1 Sinocyclocheilus rhinocerous
GAACTGTTCCCTCCTGGTGGAATGACCTGCCCAACCAGCAGCTGAGTCCTTAACCATCCTCAAGAAACGACTAAAAACACAGCTGTTCCATCTTTATTTGACCCTCTAAGTCTAGCACTTTCTATTCTATTTTGTACTTACAGGCTGTGAGTCAGCATTATTTGTCAGCATCATAGACTGTATAGGGTCAGCATGCGTGCCGAAGGGGAAACAAGGGAACTGAATTCACCGGAACACCGGCATTGTATATACTCTCCCAGGAAACAGTCCTTGTTCTCCGTAAAATGTGTTGCACACATCTGAATATTTGGGTTGAACTGTTCTGGAACAGTGTTGTAAATACAACTTAACCACTGATAGCTGATAGTTCTAGTTGTGTCCTCTTTTGGAAGGCCAAACAAAGTAGTTTCGCTTTCACAACGAAACACACAGCGTCTCCACGACATGGCGGCAACAATATACAGCGAGAATCAAAGTTACACCTTCTTTCTTAGGATTAAGGACGCAGAATATGGTCGTGCAGAATATGTGCTTTATAATTACTAATAAACAGCCAATATGCTAGTAATATGCATGCGAATAAGCAACTAGTAAATAGTGAGAATTGGTCCCTATATACTAAAGTGTTACCGACATTTCTAGTAAACAAATACATAAACTAGTGAAGGTGTGTTTTAAGGGAGTTTCATTTCTACTCAACATGGCACTCAAAAGTGCCCATAGAAACACCTTTTCATTTGTATAAAATAAATGTAAAATATATATAAAAATTCGTTTTCATTCATTTAGGTTTTCTTTCTCCTCCTGCTCTCTCATGTCTTCCCGATCTCCTTTCTGTCCTTTCCCCCATATTAGATCCCCTTCTCTCTCGGTTCTCCTCAAAATGCTCTCTCCATCCTGGTTGTCCTACATTAATACTGCTCTCCTTTCGCCTTATCTCTTATTTCTCAAATCGTCCTCGTCCTCTCCCTTTTCTATCTGCCCATCTCATTTCCTCCTCTCCCCTATTCATAATGCAACTTTCATTTTTCTTATTTTTTCCTCTTTTCATTTTCCGTTCATTTTAAGTGTGCCTATTTCCATCCATCCTTCTGGCCCTCACAGTAATTCTTTGTTTTCATTCCTCATGGCCCCTCATTCCATAGTCCATCCTTCCACCTTTTCTACTTTTAGTTCTCATTCTCTGTTCTTGTCTCAGGGTGGCATTCTTTCCTCTAATCACTTTCACACTCCATTGATCTGCTCTCTCTCTTTCTCTCTCTTTCTCTCTGCTGAAATCGCTCTGACCCTCATGTACCATGTGTCAGTGTGACCGTACAGGGTTGAACTTACCCGAAGACGAGTAAACCCTCCCTTTTCTCCATGACAACCTTTTGAAAATAAATTAATGTTGAGTTTTTTTGTGTTTTGTGCCAAAACCCTGTGGCTCTGAGTCTCCTTGCATTAACATGTTAGTCATTTCATGAGATGCTTTGGAATTTGAGTAACACTTTAGTTGAACCCGGTTTATATAATTTTTTATTTAAACTCTTACTTGATGAGCCATAAACAGTGTTTTGTTAGTCTAATGAATGTATTAAGAGTGGTTCATTCTGATTATTACTTATTACGCATTACTGAAATATTTATTGAACTTTGGTCAAAATTCAATTGAGGCTGTACACAGTGACTGTGATTAAGGGATTTTTAGAGGTGAACTTTGCAGGAAAATGTAACTATTGCAATATATATATAAATATATTTGAAAAACATATAAAATATATAAAATAAAAATACATATTTATATACAGTATTGGGGTCAATAAGATTTAAAAAAAAGAAATTAATACTTTTATTTGCCAAGGACATATTAAATTGATCAGTAAAAGCATTTATAATCTTACAAAAAAATTCAATTTCAAATAAATGCTGTTCTTTTGAACTTTCTATTCATCAAAAAATCCTGAAAAAAAAATGCATTATCGTGTTCCCAAAAAATATTAAGCGGTACAGCTGTTTTCCACATGATAATAATAAGACATGTTTTTTGTGCACCAAATCAACACATAATGATTTCTGGATGATCATGTGACACTTAAGACTGGAGTAATGGTTTCTGAAAATTCAACTGGGCAAATAGCAGCTGTGGATGTGGAGCTCTACTGTGTTTTACATGCCGTCCTGGAGCTCTGCCAGAGACCATTAGATTCCCCTCTGTGTGCTCAGCATTAAGCAGAGGAGTCCAGACCCAGGATGAGGAGAAGCTTTCTGAAGAGGAAGGTCACAATCGTCAGTTATTGAGCCGCTGCCTGATTAGTAATCACAGGGCACATTCTCTGCACTTCTCTTTCTCTCTCTCTCTCTCTCTGTGTGTCACAGATGCAGTAATTGTCCAGTTTGTTTAATCAGAGCTTGATTCTTTGGCTAGATTAACCACATCCCACCAGTTCGCCTTCAAAGGGCACACACAGGTGGCTGGAATCATTAAGGCATTTTATAAATAATTTGGGGATAATGTAAAGACCTTCCAGCCTTTAAATGTGCAATATGGTGATGAGAAAGCAAAGAAAAGTCACTGCTATCTGTCTGTCCCATGATGTGGTTTCATAAAGTCAACAGGTTGGGAAATTTTCTTTCTTTCTTTCTTTCTTTCTTTCTTTTTAAATTATTTTTTATTAAAATATGTAATTTATATATATTAGGCAGAATTTTTAGGACAATAATATCAGGAATTTATATTAAGATGGAAAATAGTTGGTTCAGATTGACTGTGTTGACTGTTTATTCCTTTTGGATGAATGTGTATTTTTCTTGAGAAATTGTAAATATTAGATCAATGCCTTTGCTTACTGTGATATACCTGTAAAGCAGCAGACAGACTTACGTAATTCATGCGTTCCACAGAGCAACATATCGGTAGTGCATGCCATGGGTAAACAACTTTGCAGTGATGTTGTGTCCAGTGAATCTGACTGATGGGTGAAAAAGCTATTCTTCATGCATTGATCCTGTTTAAACCACACATGCATTCAAAGAGAGCAATGAGATCAAATTAAGGGAATTGCATATTTTATTGCATTAATTTTAATAGGCTTGCTGTTTGATCTGTGGTTGCTGTGTGGAATTGTGTGTAACTGTTTGCAGTATGGAGATTTTGCATGTGCACAGCAAACATGTTTCTGTCTAGGGAGCTGATTTTTCTTTGTGTTATGGAAGGGTAATATATCAAAGTGTCCTGTATTCTATGTGCCAGACAGGTGCTGATTGCAGTTGAAACACAAGTCCCTGCAAGGCATTAAAAACAGCATGAAAATTCCTTCTGCATTATTCATGCAAGTATTTTAATGCTCTCTTCTGTTTTTCTCTTGTTTTCTTTCTCCCCACCTAATTTTCCTGTTCCTCTTTTTAGTCTCAATATTTTCCATTTTAGCAGGATATAAAGCTCTTGCTTCAAGAGTATTTTTTCCCCACAATCAATGCTATCCTGTTCAGTCACAGATGTTGCAGGCCTAAGAATGCATTTATAATAAATAAGCAATATCAGGGCTTAATAAAGATTTTTTTATGCTGCGACAGATGTGTAATTACCCTGCTGATATTTATTTAAACACATAAAAATATGTACCAATCTGTGTAAACATTTCAATGTTTAAAATAATAATATATTTTATTTTATATACTATTTATGTACTGTATATATTATAAATTTGTTATGTATACATTTATGGATTTAGAATTTCCATTCATTATTGCAAATTATAAATAATAAATATAAATGTAATAAATATAAATATAAATAAAATAGAAATAGAAATAGAAAATATATTTTTAAATGTATATAAATGTCTCACGTTGGCCTTCATCACTGATCTGTGATTATGATTCTACTGTGAGCAGATTATAACTCTCATTCCCATAATGATCAGTAATGACCTCTGACCTGATGGGTTTTTATGATGTGTGACAATGACATTCTTGAATTCAAACCTTGTTTGACTGCTCATTTACTGGTCTCCTCTGTGATAAATGTTCCTCAAGGTCTCAGATACAGTTCACATAGTGACTGACAGTCTCCTGTATTCAATTATGTGCTCAGGTTTTCAATCCCTGCCATCTGTGACCCTTGTTAATCTTGTCCACAGAGACAAATTCCCCCATGGGATTTCATTCAGCGCAAGTTTGATAACGTGTTTTGTCACTGATTGGTTTTAGTCGTTCTGTTAGCAGATGAGAGAGAGCATAAAGTAAGCTAATTTATACAGTTCATTTAATGGAAACATGTCAGGCTTTCTTCTGGCACCACAAGAAAAAGGCAAACAAGATGAAGCTGTCACTGAAAGGGCTGTGATAGTCTAATCAGAAGGCCTTTTGTGCTTTTGTAGTGTTATAGTCACCCTGCTGTGGCCTTCCCGCACAGAAAGGCTTTTAAAAACAATTTCAGACAGAAAATGAAAACGAATTAAATATATATAGAGAAACTTACAATCTGACAGCAAGGACAGCCCTTTAGCACTTTCACGAAATGACCCTTTTGCACATATTTCTGAAGGTAAAGCTGTATAATTAGGAGCAACCATAAGCTGACTACATACTGTAATCTCAGAGGTGTCATGTGCTTAAGGTACAATTTTATGTAGCAGATTATTTTACCCGCTCTGGAAAGAGCAGAGCCGAAAGACCTCATTTAGCCTTACATAAGTTACCAGCGCTGAGCTGAAAGTACTGTGATTTCAATGAGACGATTTGACAGGCCAGGTTCACACAGGGTGGATGGGAACCGCTGCTTGACACCACATTCCCACAGTCTTAAACTACAGGATCTTAAAGTTAGCCAAAATGTCTGTCAGAGAACAGCCCTTGATATGGGTCTTTGCATTTTACTCTCCTCAGCTTTTGTTTTTTTCTGTATTAAAGGCACAATATGTAATTTTCGCCGCTAGAGGGCGCGTATTCAAAATAAACAAATAGACAAAGGCGTAGTTTGATGACGCCGTGACTGAGTGTGGACTCATGGGAGTTGTCGTCTTCATCCCCACAGCCGATGCAATCCGATGGGACTCGGGCAGAAATCATGTTCATGGATGAGCTAATGATTTATTAACGTAGTAGAATGAAGCAGAGTGAGGCTGAAAGCCGTCGAAGTGAAACGAGGCCGCTGAACGAGCGCGACACACGGCTCGAAAGCAGCGGAGCTTTTATTATGCCACAGTCGACCGCTTCCGCTCCTTCCGGTCGTGCGTATGTGGGGTAAAGCAGCGCTGTTTTATCATACTAGATACATTTAGTTCTGTTATAATGCTACTCTGTGCGGTCGTCACCGGTCTATTAAAACGCACAACATATTAAAGCGTGTTTGGTGTTTCCATGTTTTCTACAAAACAAAACCGGAAATTGAGGGGTTATGACGTCATTGGCAGGCGACACAATGACACTATGGACACGGTCTGTGTCACTAGTTAAAATTGCTTATTTCTCTGGATTTAAACATTCTTCAAAACATTTAGGATAATGTAAGTACACAAGTCAGCAAAATATATAACACTGTTCTAGTGGTTTTTGGATATTTTAATAAACAATTCTTACATCTTAAACTTACAAAAAGAGGATGGCTGTTGCTGCAGGCCAATTGTCTGGCACATAATATGCAAGTTTATATTTAAATCTCATGAGTTTTGTGTCATTTCAATAGTACTGGCTTACTAGGAGCAGAAATATGATGAAGATAGCTGGTCTACATCATTTAGTTCTCATAACAGAGCTAGTCTCTGCCATAAAAAAGAGATGTAATGATCTTTTTTTTTTTTCCCCATAATTTCAAGTTCAAGTTCAGTTTGTTTCTACAGCACGTTTAAGCACGGAACAAGGCCGACCAAAGGGCTGCACAACAAACAATAAAATACAACAAATAGAGAGAAAACAGTAAACAAGAATAAAACCATACAAAAACCAAACCTTGCTACATATATTAAAAGCCAAAGGGAAGAGATGAGTTTTAAGATAGGACTTGAACTCAGATAAAGTGGGAGCCATTCTAATGTGAACTGGTAAGTTGTTCCAAAGCGTGGGACCAGTCACTTCAACGTCTGTAGATCCCCTGGTCTTTAAGCGGGTTCTTGGGATCTGGAGGAGAAATTTGTCCTCTGATCTTAATCCCCTCGCCGGAGTGGAGTAAATCAGACAAATAAGTAGGAGCTAGATTGTTTAATGAACAAGTAACAAGATTTTAAACTCAATTTGACAATGAATTGGCAGCCAATGCAATGATCTCAAGAGCGGAGTAACACGATCAAACTTTTTACATCCCTTCAGGAATTTAGCCCATGCATTTTGGACTACTTGTAACTGAGAGATTTGGGCCTTAGATATACCAAAATAAAGGGAGTTGCAATAATCCAGCCGAGACATAAAGGCATGGATAGCAACCTCTAGAGAACTTTCAGAAAGGAATGACTTGATTTTAGCAAGTGAACGATTTATAAGATAATTTGGTGAAATACTGTTGTGATTATCAATAGAAAATGTGCACAAACATTGTCTTTTAATAAGGCACATTCTATAATGAGCTAATTTGCATAGAAATGTATGTTTGTACTGACAGGAATTAATTAAACCTGACATTTCTATTGAAATTTACATAGTTTTCTTATGTTTGAAGTACCAGAGACCTATGTATATGTAAAATAATAATAATAATAGTACTTCACATATTTTCCCTTCATATTCTAATTATATGTTTGTGTGACTTAATCAACATGCAGCAGATTGATGTTACTGAATCTTTAGCCGTGTATTTTACCATAAAGAATGGATGTACACTTTAAAATCAAACAATCAAGTATTATAATCAAGCAAATCAAATAACTTCGTAGGATTGTACTTGTACAGGGTATACCAACTAGAAAATCTTATCATGTGAGTATTTATTTATTTATTTTTACATTTTTTAGATACCTGATGTCTATAGGAACAACATTTTTCATGGAGGCTGGTTGAAGCACGTTATGAAGTGTTGGTTTAAAAAGAGTAAGAAAAATCATGACGCATCAGCCTGATACTTCAGTTCAGTTTCAAGCACTTGGTATAAACAGGATATCCTTGAGCTCAACTCTATATTCCAGTATATTATTGTGGTTTCATTGATTTCATATACTCTCCCCAGCATGATTGTCCAGTAAAAAAAAAAAAAAAAAAAAGTAAACTGGTCATTCACCCTTATTGCACAAAAAATGCCCCTATAATGCGTATTGTCCCAGTATACAAGTTGTCATTTTTCTGTGAAATGTAACATTACATGTCTGCCCCTGGGCCTCTTCCTGTCTAATGTGGGCAGTTCTTAGTCAGAATAAGCTTTAATGCCAAGTGTTTTTTGTTTTTTTTTGCTAATTGGCAACATTCAGACTAGAATAGAGTAAAATTCAGGTTAGGAGTATTGTTCCGTTTCATTCTCTTCCTGGTTCGGCCTGCAGGAGCTCAGAATAAAATTTGGGGAAGGCTTTGAGTGACAGGTCATTAACTGGAACTAAAAGCTTTCATGTCTGACACACTCTAAAATGCTGAAATGAAGGTTAATGACTGCAGTCAACCTGTCCAAAAGCTTTGCTTGGCTAATGACCAACTCACACAAATCAGGTTTAATTCTTTACAATTTAGAAGTTTCTTTTCATGTTAATGGCTTTAGTACCACCATTGGCTCTTTGCCGTTTGTGTATCTATTCAATAACAAGCAAACATGAATGAGCTTACATCATCTATTATGGCTGAAATTCACGGATAGGGCTTTTAAAAATCAGTTACTTATTTACAGTACCACTCAAACTACTCATTCTTTGATAGTTTCCACATTTGTAATAATAAGTCGTCAAAGTACTGAAACTGACAAATCAATTGCCTTTTGAGCTTGTCCTAATAATAATAAAAAAATATATTAAAAACCCTAGTTATTCTTCTGTAAATATATTGGGGAAATTATTATTTATTTACATCATAGGTTTGATTTGATGAATATTTATTTATTTATAGGTTTGATTTGATGACTCTATGTATGTATGTATGCATGTATGTTTCTGTAGGTCAAACAGTAAGACATGGTGCTACTGACACCAAGATCATTCCCAGGGAAAATGTAAACCTTGAATGCAATATAAAACATCTGCAAATTGCACAATAGTGATTGTAATATCAGTCGGTGTACAAAACTAATTTCAAGCATTTAAGCACAAGGCTTTAGATCCAGTGTTTTAGATCCAACATAATGCTAAACAAATTCAGTCAAGTGTACTTTTGACTGGTAGTGTGGAAGATATTATTTAATCAGTTCAAATTGCAGTTCATTAATTACAGGGGATGTTTCCTTGGCGCATCCCAGGGTTCCTTGCAAGGCAGAAATGAGAGATTTCTACAGTCTACATACCGGTAAGAGGGGATATTAATAATTCTTCAGTCCATGGGTCAACATTTACGTGTGACCTGGTTAACCTTAATCACAAGGTCACCACCTCACTACATAGCATGCACACAGTTGGATTTATTTTGATAAGACTGTATAGAGATACACAGGAATCAATGAGAAAGCAGAGAAGGGAACAAATCTGGGAAAACCAGAACTTGAACTCAGGTCGCCCGAGGTGCAGATGTGCCGGATGTCAGGGCATGCCCACAAGGCTATGGCTCCGACACAGCGAGAACACTTTGATTGAATATATGCCATGCTAAGCTTCGCCCAGGGCAAAATGTTGCATATGTCAAATTAGTTCAGCACTAACTCTAATTAGAATCAAATTATTCAGCACTTTACGATACTGCTCAGCTATCTTGTTAGGAGGTGAGACTCCACCACTTTTTAATACAACCTTGCACAACAGGTTTTACAATGATGTCTCACACCCCTGCTTTTAGAATAATCATCTATACCTTTGCAATGTTCATTTCACACAAACATGATGGGAAATGCAGACTAAACACAGTAAATCAACACAAGATTCTGCTTGCAAAACTTGGGGGACCTGGTAGCATTTTTATGATGCTACAGGGTGTTGCTGTTTTATGATGGAAAGGACAACATATCTTGAGAGCACAGCTTTATTCTGTCAGTTTATTGTGGAGCAGGACTGTCTGTTGCTTTTTACATCTGAGAAAGCGGCCATATTGTTCACACAGGCATGGTCAGAGAATTTATTTTTTCTTTCTTCGGGGTATTTTTATTTTTTATCTCTAGCTGCACATCACTCAAACTGTTGTCTCCGCCTGGCAGGAAACACCTGCTCTCCAAAAGTTTAGGCCTAATAGCACAACAAACAATGTTTTTCACTGCTACCCTTTTCTACAAAATAGGTAGGAGAGTAGGCTGTTGGTATTATCTGTCTGCTGCCTATTTTGTTGCATCATGTGCCACACACAGATGTTCTACAGCTAATGTTATGAAACCACATTATGCTGTTAAATACTGGCAGATTATGGCCCTGTCCACACGAACGCGGTTATTTTTAAAACCGCAGCTTTTTCTACGCGGTTTGGCCGTTCGTCCACATGCAAGCGCAGCACCAGTTCACTGAAACCGAACATTTTTGAAAACGCCTGCTAGGGTGAAGATTTTCAAAAACTCCATTGCAGTGTTATCGTGTAGACAGCAAAACCTTGAAGCGTTGGCTTGTGACGTCGGAGCCTGTGCTGTTATCTCCGCCTACTGGAAACTTTTTTAGGCTTCTGATTGGCCAACATGGTTTTACGGTTGAGATTATATCGCCACCTGTTGGTTTGGCATGCTCTTGACAGTGCTTCATACCATGCGTTTGCGTTTTCATGTGAAAAGGAAAAACTCTGTTTATAAAAATACCCGTGTACGTGTGGACATGGCCTATGTTTAGCAGTTGAAATCTGTCTATATACAATAAGCAACTTATATTTGCTTATTTTGTTTAATTGTTTTTATATTTTAAATATAAATGTAAGTTTGATGACATTACATTTTTTTTTCTTTTTTTTGTTTGTTTTCACGTGTGTGTGTGTGTGTGTGTATTATTATTATTATTATTATAACAATTATTTGATTATTTTTGTTACTATTATTACAATTTCAATAACTGAATAAAACCTATGCAATAATGTAATAACAACAACAACAACATTTCTGTTCATATTACTTTTTTATTGTATTTATTTTTTATCGTATTCATTATATATCTACATATAAATTATTATTGTTATTAATTTTTTAGTTATTACATTTTTGCAAAGGTTTTAATCAGTTTTTCAAAATACCATGTAACAATAATAACAACAATAATGTAATAATAATAATAATAATTGTTATTATTATTATAATTTTGTTATTTGAATATACATATATAAAGACCAGTGAGGATGCAATAAGGATCTATTTCTTATATATTATATTTCTTTTGATTTTGGTGGGCATTCTATTTGAATATACAGTGGGTACGGAAAGTATTCAGACCCCCTTAAATTTTTCACTCTTTGTTATATTGCAGCCATTTGCTAAAATCATTTAAGTTAATTTTTTTTCCTCATTAATGTACACACAGCACCCCATATTGACAGAAAAACACAGAATTGTTGACATCTTTGCAGATTTATTAAAAAAGAAAAACTGAAAAATGCTCAGTATTTAGTAGAAGCACCCTCTTGATCTAATACAGCCATGAGTCTTTGGGAAAGATGCAACAAGTTTTTCACACCTGGAATTGGGGATCCTCTGCCATTCCTCCTTGCAGATCCTCTCCAGTTCTATCAGGTTGGATGGTAAACGTTGGTGGACAGCCATTTTTAGGTCTCTCCAGAGATGCTCAATTGGGTTTAAGTCAGGGCTCTGGCTGGGCCATTCAAGAACAGTCACAGAGTTGTTGTGAAGCCACTCCTTCGTTATTTTAGCTGTGTGCTTAGGGTCATTGTCTTCTTGGAAGGTAAACCTTCGGCCCAGTCCGAGGTCCTGAGCACTCTGGAGAAGGTTTTCGCCCAGGATATCCCTGTACTTGGCCGCATTCATCTTTCCCTCGATTGCAACCAGTCGTCCTGTCCCTGCAGCTGAAAAACACCCCCACAGCATGATGCTGCCACCACCATGCTTCACTGTTGGGACTGTATTGGACAGGTGCCTGGTTTTCTCCACACATACCGCTTAGAATTAAGGCCAAAAAGTTCTATCTTGGTCTCATCAGACCAGAGAATCTTATTTCTCACCATCTCGGAGTCCTTCAGGTGTTTTTTAGCAAACTCCATGCAGGCTTTCATGTGTCTTGCACTGAGGAGAGGCTTCCGTCGGGCCACTCTGCCATAAAGCCCCGACTGGTGGAGGGCTGGCCTTTTTAGGGGCTGAGTGATGTATGCAGTAACCAGCTAAATCTGTTTAGGATTTTAATTGCTACTCACATAGTTAAGTTTAGTTAGTATTTAGTTGTGGTTGGGGTCACCATATCAGGATTCATTTTACAATTATGACTGCATTATTGTTATTGTTAGTCCATGTTATCTGAAATATTTTATTAATTTAGTAATTCTAAATAAAGCAGTTCAGATTCATATTTTCCTCTCTAAACATATAACATCACCTATGAGCTCTAATTAACCATGTGTAATTTCTCAAACTGTAATCGCTCCTCAGTGCTTTAAGCAGACCAATTAGTGTGGAAGAAAACACAGCTATTTATCCTTGCCTAAGAAGAACTAAATTATGCAGCTCAAAAGGAATTACATGAACATCTCTCAGAGCAAACATAGCAGGAATGTGCAACAACTCCACAACCTGGTTTCCATGGGAACGTTCCCATACAAAGCGGCTTGCGTTGTTCAGATGTCCCGTTTTATTTCGAACGTAATGCGAGCATATAAACAAACAAGCCAAAATAGGCAAAAGTTACCGCCGCAAAACTCAAAAGGTGTACTACATCACACCTTACAAAAGTACTGCAATAGCTGCAGATGCTATATTAAAGGAGTCATATGATGCTTTTTTAAAGATCATTATTTTGTGTATTTGGTGTAACAGAATATGTTGACATGCTTTAATGTTCAAAAAACACATTATTTTTCAAATACTGTACATTATTGTAGGTCCTCTATGCCCCGCCTCTCTCAAACAATCAGCTTGTAACACTCCAAAGAGAAAGGAAAACTTGAAATCGCATCATATGACCCCTTTAAGCTATGTTCAGTGTTTTTAAAGAACCTCAAAGAGGAAAGCAAAGATGGTTAGATGTTTTCAACACACCTTGCTCGTTCTCTCAACTCTATTTCACAGTTGTTTTGGCAGCACACTGTTTGAAAAAGGGTGTTTTGTCTGGCCTGAAATTGGAAGCTACAATGGACTCTGACCAGTCAACTGAAGTTAACCGCAAGTCTTTGCCTTCAATGCAGACAAACTACAAAACATTTAAAGTTTTATTTATTTATTTCCTGAACTGAAAAAGTGCTAAATGTGAATAATTTTATATATTGATTAGCGTTAAAGGAATAATTCACTCCAAAAATGAAATTTGCTTAATTTACTGGCCCTCAGGGCATGGGAGATGTAGATGAGTTTGTTTCTTCATCGAAATAGATTTGGAGAAATTTAGCATTACATCACTTGTTCACCAATAGATCCTCTGCAGTGAATGGGTGCCGTCAGAATGAGAGTCCAGAAAATAAACAAAAACTCCACAAGTAATGTTAGTAATCCATAAACTGTGTGTTTGTAAGAAACAAATTCATTACTAAGATATTTTTAACTTCAAACCATTGATTCCTTTATCCATAATATTGCATTCTCCAGTGAAAAAGTAATCTCATCTGAATATACACAGATCAGGCACAGTTTACAAGTGAAAACAGTCCAAAATATTCCTAAACAAATATGTTGGTGGATTTTGATGTGAGAAGACAACAGAGGATGGACTTTTTTTTACTGGTGGAAACATTATTATGGATTATTGACTCATATTTTGGCTAGAAGTATCTTGATGGATTTGTTTCTTACAAAGATGCAGCATATGGATTACTAACATTATACTTGTGGATTATTGTGATGTTTTTAATCAGCCGTTTCTACTATCACAATAATACAGAAAAAATCCACATGCCTCCAGGCCATCAATTAACATCTTGTGAAGTGAAAAGCTGCATGTTTTTAAGAAACAAATCCATCGAGATGTTTTTTTTAAACCATTGCTTCTGACAAAATACGAGTCCATAATAATGCTTCTTTAGGTTAAAATGTCCATCACCTGTTGTCCTCTCACATCAAAATCCACAGACATTTTAGAACAGTTTTGGACCGCTTGTAAAAGGAGTTTGATCTGTGCATATATCTCTCCTGATTCAGCAACTTTTTCACTGGAGAATATTATGGATAGAGCACTCGTATTTTGGTCAGAAACAACGGTTTGAAATTAAAAACGTCTCAATAATGAATTTGTTTCTTATAAACATGCAGCTTTTCACTTCACAAGACATTAACTGATGGACTGGAGTCATGTGGATTGTTTCTGTATTATTGTGATGTTTCTATCAGCTGTTTGGACTCTCATTCTGACGGCACCCATTCACTGTAGAGGATCCATGGGTGAGCAAGTAACATAATTGTAATTTCTGCAAATCTGTTCTGATGAAGAAACAAACTCATCTACATCTTGGTAAATTTTTGTGTGAAATATTCCTTAAGACTTTTTTATAAGCATTATTTGCTAAAATCCACTAATATGTCATGCCAGCATTTAAATGAATAATAAAAAAAACTAAACTAAACTAAACTTGTGACTGCGAGAAATTTAATCACCAGATGCACAGAGGCATGACATACAGTGCAAATAATCAACAATAAATGAAGTCCAGTCAAATGCTTGAAATAAAAATGTATATTTTTCACTTACTACTTATGTTTACAGCAAGCCTATCCATACATTTTTTTTTAGAATGAAAAACAGACAGATTCAGGCAAATTACATTTATTGAATTATGTTCTCTCGCCAGCAGACATTGACGCTGTAAAAAAGTGGATGTCGCAGTGATCTTGCTCATTCAGTGTCTCTGACTTTTTCCCTTTGTCAATACAATATGCTTGAATTGGCAAGTTGTGTCGAAACTGCATTTTGAGTATCTTACTAAGCAAAACCGGCCATGTATAAAGCACAGTATAATTTTGTGAATTTGTTTTTTGTGAAGTCATCAGTTAGCATGTTTATGTAGAGCAGGGGCTGCTGTATCGAGGGACTAACAGTAGAAATTAATCAGAGGGAGCCCTGAAATCATCTAATACAATGCTCAGGCCACGCTGATGCTGTTCTCACTAATGTTTAATTTTAGAGACATTACTCTCATAAACGCTGCGGTTACAGCATCCTGCATGGTCCGGTTTGCCAAATAAACAGCATCCCACACAATCATAAGCTCAATTGGAGGAAGTGCATTTTCTCTCCCGTGAGAATCACACCTGCACTGCTTCAAAAAACTTATTGTAATAGGCAAACGTGTGATTGGAGCATTTCGTAAACAGTTCTAGTACAGCCAGGCCTTACAGCTTGACTCAACAGCGTCTTGTGATATGAGAACGGTTTTAAATCACAGGCCACCTCTCTCTCAGGGTGGCTCGCTAAAGTCAAGGCTAAGGTCAGTATTCGATTGTGTTACTGCGTGCACTCTTTCTCGTTGGACAAAAAGGCCATATTCACCAAGCAGAGAGACAGAGAGAGACTGGATGCTCGGATTCACATTCAAGGTCCTGCTACAGAGATCCAAAATATATTTAAAGAGATAGTTCACTCAAAATGAAATTTCTATGTATCCATCTATCCGTCTATCCATCTATCATCATTCTGTCTATCGTTCTGTCTGCTGTCTGTTTGTCTGTTAGTGAGTCTGTCTAACATTCCGTCTATTGTTGTATCTATCATTCTATTTTTCTTTCTATCATTCTATCTATTGCTTTATTTATAGTCATTTCTGTCTGTCTATCTTCCTGTCATTCTATCGTTCTTTCTTTCTGTCTGTCTGTCTATAGCTCCATCTATCGTTCTGTTGTTCTATAATTTTTTCGTCATTTCTGTCTGTCAATCAGTCTGTCCATCTATTGTTCTGTCCATCTATCGTTCTATCTGTCACTCTTTTAATATGTCTATTGTTCTGTTTGTATCTGTCTTTCTATTGTTTTGTCTATTGTTCTTTCTGTCTGTTTATCTATCATTCTGTTCTTCTATCATTCTATAAATTGTTCTTGTAACAACGTTTGTAGTTCGGGAAGAAGGAGGCGGGAACCGGCGAACATTTAAGACTTTAATAGGGCCGACTCCTCCGCTCCCTCTCTGACGGCAGCCACCCCTCCTCGACCCAGGAGTGCGGCAGCGAGCTCTCCGTCCCACCTCGTCTTCCATCGTTCCAGCACCACCGCCTCGGTAGCTCCATCTATCGTTCTGTTGTTCTTTAATTTTTTCGTCATTTCTGTCTGTCAATCAGTCTGTCCATCTATTGTTCTGTCCATCTATCATTCTATCTATCACTCTTTTAATATGTCTATTGTTCTGTTTGTATCTGTCTTTCTATTGTTTTGTCTATTGTTCTTTCTGTCTGTTTATCTATCATTCTGTTCTTCTATCATTCTATAAATTGTTCTTGTAACAACGTTTGTAGTTCGGGAAGAAGGAGGCGGGAACCGGCGAACATTTAAGACTTTAATAAAATAAACAAACACAAAATGAAAGTAAAGCGGCAGCCCCTCGCGGGTGGCTGCGGCACACAAAAC
>NW_015627248.1:306003-329201 GCF_001515625.1 Sinocyclocheilus rhinocerous
ACACAAAATAAAGTCCAGGCCTGGTCCTCTCTCGTCTTTCACTGTCGTAACTCCTCCTTTTATCCTTCCGGAGCTCCTCCGTGGGACTCGAGACCGGTGAGTGGTGCAGGTGTCGCTCATTATCAATTACTCCACCGGCCTCGCTCCGTTCCCACGGCTCTCGGCCCCGCCCCCACTCGTCACAGTTCTATCTATCGTTCTTTCTGTCTGTCTGTCAGTCTATTGTCCTGTCTAACTTTTTGTCACTCTATCTATTGTTTTTTCTGTCTGTCTGTCAGTCTATCGTCCTGTCTATCTCTGTCTATTTGTTGCTTTATCTATCGTTCTTTCTGTCTGTCTGTCAGTCGGTTTGTCCATATCATTCTGTTGTTCTCTGTCTATCTTTCTTTCTATTGTTCAGTCTATCTGTCTATCTGTCCGTCTGTCTGTCTGCCTGTCTGTCTGTCTATCTGTCATTCTATCTATCATTTGTTTGTTCTATCATTCTATCTATCTGTCAATCTATCTATAATTTATTTATTCTACCGTTCTATCTATCTGTCATTCTATCTATCATTTATTCGTTCTATTGTTCTATCTATCTGTCATTCTATCTATAATTTGTTCATTCTATCGTTCTATCTATCTGTCATTCTATCTATCTATCTCAAATTTGTTCTATCTATCTATCTGTCATTCTGTCTATCATTTGTTCATTCTATCATTCTATCTATCATTGTTTCTGTCTGTCTGTCAATCAGTCTGTCTGTCTATTATTCTGTCGTTTTGTCTGTTTAGCTATCATTCGTTGTTCTATCTATTGTTCTGTCTGTCTGTCTCTCTTTCTCTCATTTAGGTGTCATTTTATTCCTAGTATTCATGTCTTTCTTTACATCACAGACTTTCTGTTTTTCACCTTTTCGCAGTTCATGGCTTTTGATTTGATTGCCATCTTCATCTACAGATTTATTAAAGCATATCTTCATTTTTTTTGTCTCTTTTTCCCTCAAAGCTGCTATAATTTGTGATGATATATCCATACCCTTTCAGAGGAAGGCATTGAATGAATGCGTTTGGCTAAAGGTGACACATTCTGCATGAATAAATACATGTCTAAGTATGACATTTGCAGACTAGATTCATATACTTCCTGACGTAAATAGCAGGGCCTCTTGCTCTACTGTCATTCACAAAGTTTGTTTTGGCAGAAGGTTATAGAACTCTCCTGTCAGTTTCACTCACAGACTTTTCCCCAACTGCACATGCTGTGTCCGTTCCTCCTGGCAAAGCATCCATGGCACTATTTGGGCATTGTTTACTGAGCAATTAGACTGGTCTTGCTGCACTAACAGGTGTTGTGGCTTTCAGGGGAATCCATGAATGCTAACTTCTGCAGTGTTATTGCTGCTTACCTGGATCTTTCCAGTGTGATTTTAGTATTATTTAAATACTTTTTGTAGTATTTGTTAAACATTTTAAAAACTATAAATAGTTTTTATTTTTACATTTTCAGTCTTCATTTTAGTGTTGGTAATTTTGTTATGTGCATTTGTGATTTTTATTATTTTTATTATTTTTGTTCATTAGCTTTATTTTATTTTTGTTTCAGTTTTAATTCGAGTAATTATAATACTTCAGCTTAAAATTTTATTTCAGTTATTTGCCAAGGTAACATTTCTAGTTTTCATTTAATTTTGTTTTATGTTTAAGTATTTCATCTAATATTTATATTTTATTTTGTCAAATATAAAATTAAACAAACTTTCATTTTCATATTTTCATTTTTTTATTTGAATTTTAGTTTTAGTAATTTTGTTATGTGATTTGTGATTTACATTATTTGTTTTTTAGTTTTTTTTATTAGATTTGTTGTTTTATATATATATATATATATATATATATATATATCTATTTAGCATAATTTTTTTCTTCAATTTTAGTTTGACTAACTTTAGCACTTCAACATAAACATTTATTCCAGTTAGATGTAAAATTTCTAATTTTCTTTTTTAAGCTTTTCATCTAATATTTATATTGTATTTGATAACAATTTATATAAGAAAACATATATTTTTACATTTTCACTTTTCATTTCAATTTTAGTTTTTTTTTTTCAAAATATATATGATATATATGTATATAATTTATAGTATTTTACATATAAATTATATTATATATTATATATAAATTGTATAGTATGCTGTATATTATTGTATTACTAAAACTGAAAATGAAACAAATTAATAAATGAAAGCTAAATAGAAATATTAAAAAGTTTACAAAATGATCAAAACTTAAACAAAAAAAATTTAATTGAATAAAAACCTTTTCAGCTTTCATTCGAATTTTAGTGTAAAATTTTCATCTATAATTTGTATTTTATTTCAGCTCTATTTCAGTTAACGACAACAATTTCGTTAACAATAACAACCCCAGATTCTTCCCAGACAGTTTTGGGGTGACAAAATCTAGAAGATTTTTTATAACCTGGCAAACCTAGTTATTGAAGGCTTACCCTGGTTACTTGTTATTTATTGCTAGCGGGTGGAGGAGGTGTAGTATAGTGCTTTGGCTCGTTCCAAGGTTATTTGTTCAAATCACTATATACACGACCTGTTATTTTGCATCATGAGGTGTTGATGCACTAGCCAGGCATTACATTTCCAACACTGACAAACACTTGCCAAGACCCACGCAGTTGGGCTGAATCACGATGGTGGAGAGGAAGTCCACAGCCGAAGAAAGTAATTACCTCAATGCTGTGACTAATTAGCACGGCAGCAATCTCTCTCCTCGTACACCCGAGGAGGGCCCTAGTCACTCCATCATGTCATCTGACAATTGTGTAATCTGTATTCTATACGGTATTCCGCTATAAACCTGCACCTTTGAGGGGAAAGCAAAACAGAGTGGGTGTTTATCTGACCCTTGTGTTTGCTTCTGATTTAAGAGCTCACCCAAGGTCATAATTGATATACAGTGGAAGAGTCTTTTGTCTGTGGGAGTGGAAGCCACTGTTAACTGCAGTCAGGAGAGCGTTCCATATTACCCAAAATGCTTCTGTTGTGACAGCGTCATGCTATTATCAGGCCAACAACGGACACACTTGAATGTTTATTGAAACTCGGGAAATGGCTTTCAGTTAATTTCTCATTTGGGACTCTTAAATACTGATATGGGGCTGATTGTAATGGTCATGGAATGTAAAATTTATATCTCTGCTTTGATGTTTGTTAAGAGGCATGTGAGTGCACTGTCATATGAAATGGCCTTGCAGCCTCCACAGAGCTTATGAGGCACTGATATCATTAGATTTAGTGTATCTTGGATAAGACTTTGCTAACTGCTTTTCTTAGCAAAGTCTTATCCAGTTGAAGTAAAGATTTTAGAATGCAGCTCTGTTCCTATTTCAGAATCTTTACTGTTTATTGTGAATTTTTAGGTTAGCCTACAATTAAAGTCCTTCAAGTCATGTTGGTGGCTATAAAAATGTTAGTTATAGAATAGTTATAGATTTTATAAGCTAACTCTAACCCTCACCCTACCCCCCATGCATGCATGAGTGGATTAGATGGACAAACAAATTAGCAATATACTTTCTGTTTCTTTTTCTTTCTCTGTCTCTGCCTCTTTCAGTCTCTACATGCGGTATACTGCTGGAATGTGGTGCATTTAAATAGAAAAGTCAAAATACCCTGCTGAAAGAAAAAGTTAAGGTGGTTTGCTGGTCTTGCAGTGTGACCTGCATTAATCTCGTCTGTTTTGCTGGTTTTCGAGCCATTTTGGGTGAGAGCTGTCTGAATAGATATACACCAGCCTAGTCTAGTGAAGAGACCAACTAGACCAGCTTAAAACATCCATGACTATAGAAAGGATGCCAACGCAGATTTCTTTAGTGCCACTGTTTCACATGAAGATTACTTAAGACCCAGTTACTTCTGGGTCTGTATGGACTAGTGTGTCCTAGTGTTGGTGTGTGATGTAAAAACCTTTAAAGGCCAAATATATCTAACACATTGAAAATTGAAGGAAGTGAACATTGAGCACTTTACAAGGACTAAGCATGTTAGCTCAGTTTGTTAGTTCACATACAAACCAAATTTCTTGTTTTTTTTTGTATTTTGAAGAAAATTTAATTTCATTAAATATTAAATAATTTAGAAAATGAAAAACGATTCATTGTTAATGTTCCTTTTAATCTAATTTAGTCAGTGTTTTGTCATGTAATGTTCATTCATTTTAATCAAACTAAAATGGCATCTAATTTTAGTCAACGAAAATAAAATTTTAACATTTGATGAGAAATATTCAGACCATGTAATCAAACTTTTCATCTATTAATTTAAACATACTGTATATCAAATTTGAACAAAAATAACAAACATTTTCATGAGTATTTTGTTGAGAAGATTAAAGGCCTGTTAACACCAAGGGCGATAACTATAATGATAAAGATAGTTTTAAAAATTGTTCTAAATGTAAAAGTGTAGCAGAGTCCACAGCTATAACAATAAGGAGTGATGTTGTTAGAATCATTTTCACTATTTATTTATTTTTTCAGCTGATGAACGATAAAAACATTGACAGCCGGATGCTTTAAAGAACTTGAGCATTTAAAGCAGCAGATGACACAACTTATATTCTTGCATTCTTATATGATATAGTTATTGTTAACGTACTTGATGTGAACGGGTCTTAATGCTGTGAATGGGTCATTACGGTTTTGTGTGTGTGCGCATTCTATACACTAATATTAGGTAGTTGTGCTTATTCTATAAATTAATACAAATATATGTGGACTGAAAAAAGAAACGTCATTCACTGGGCATTGCATTCTTCATTTGATCAGATACATATTATTCCTGTAACAACTCAGTATTTTATATGATTTATTTTATTTAAGCTTTAAGGTAAAAATGTACTAGTAATCAGTTTTCAAAGTCAGCCAGCTGACATCAGAAAAGAAAGATGGCTGACAATTAGACTGGCAGCTTCATTACGCTGATTTCTTGAGGAAGTACAGTCCCTCAGAGGATAAAGTCACCACGAGTTTGAAGATGTGTGTTCAGATCAGTCTTTGGGCACTTCTGACTGCTGGCGCTGTGCTTATAAACAGGATACTTAACCTCTTCTGGTGTAGTGATGGCCTTTGAGTGCTTTCAGTGTTTTGTCAGAGATGACATAACCATATATTTAAAAAAGATAAAATCATAATAATAAAACTAAGAAGCTTTATTTAGGCAGCTAGGGGGAAACCCGGGGCTGGTCAGTGACAGGGGTTGGTTGAGACAGAGTTTCAAGGTGCTGTCACAAAAAAATGTAACATCTAAATTCCTAAAGTATAAAATGTGCTGGGAGAGATTAGCCTGGTCTGTAACAGTGAGGGTGCTTTCACACTTGGTTCGATTGCTTGGTCCGAACCCGAGTTCGATTGCTCCCCCCTCCCCCTGCCCCCGCTGGACTGTGTTCACATTATATTATTTGGGTCCGAACCGCGGTTCGTTTGCGTCATCAAGCCAGCAGCTGTTTACCCCGTTGCTTAGTAATGATGGCGCAGGAGAAGACGGCAAAATGCGTAGCAAGGCTCTCTTCAATTTTATGCTTGCAGCGCATCAGGAAAGTGAGTGAAACACACACAAACACACATTTTTATCAAATAATACGCCATTAATAGTGGTTCACTTCCGTGATTTGGTACGATTGCGTTCACATCAGCAGCGAACTGTACCGGAGTTCACTTGAACCGTACCCCAGACCACCCTTTTTAAGCAGGCTCGGGTACGGTTCGTGGGTGCGCGGAAAACAGCGTTCACATCATCCAAACGTACCGAACTCTGACGTCAATCGAACCCGGGTGCGCACCTAAGTGCTAGTGTGAAAGCACCCTGAAACAGGTCTGTAGTACCTACAGTGGCCAGTAGAGGCAGTAGGATCTGTTCAACTTCACACACATAATGCATCCCCTCAGTCTCTGTGCTGCTTGATTGTAGCACTGATGTGCTGTGATTGAAACATCTTTGGAGTGAAAACGGTCCTTAAAATCCTTGTTAACAGAAGGCCAAAGGTGCAAAGAGGGTGAGCAGATGGAGGGCAGGGAAAGTGTGGAGGTCCAGGCCACCTTACAGACACAGGCCCCAGGTCTTTTTTGCAGCCAGAAACACTGACCTGAAACATAAAACCTACACCTGTTTAGCTTTGCTGCAGACATGTAGCCTTTCTGCTGCCATACATATATGATACTTAAATAAACAATACATATTATTTCTTGTGCATTTAATACATTTTTAAATATGATGGAAATTAACTATGCTTGTGTTGTTGCTGTACACCATCTGTTAACCTTCAAGCCCCATAAAGCAAGCTAAAGATCTGTCCACTGGAGATGTCAACATTATAGCTTGATATTTCTCATAAGAGGCATTTTATGCTTAAGCATACAGTATTTAAATTCTGCCATATTAGAGTGCAATTTATTTTTGTTAAACATTAAAAATTCTGGTTTTCATTTATAAATATTTCTCCAACAGGTCAGTCAAAACTTATGATGGACAAACAAGCTCCTTTGTCTCATTAGAAAGAGAGGAAGCTAATCGAGTCCCACAGTTTTTTTTATTTTAAAAGTGAATCATCATAAAATTACCAATTTAAAATGATTGAATTGTAATGCTAATAATATCCGGTATAATAGGAGTCAAACATTTTAATTAAGGGGTACCATATTTTTCAGAAAAATAAGTTGCACCTGACTATTAGTTGCACTGGGTCAAAACTGCATTGTTGAGGGAAAAAAAATAACACACATTGGCGTATAAGTCTCATTTTATTATTGTAAAATACCAAAAAAATTTAAATGAAAAGCTCACAAACATTATAAACACTATAAACATGTATTTTATTTATCCTCACTCCACATCAATTCTTTTAAATTTAATTCAGAACAGAACAGGAATGAAAAATATTAGTATAAAACAAACATCAAGTAAAGTGGCATTCATTATAAACAATATTTATTACAAACGCAAAGCCTAATATATTTAAAGCCTAATATATTTAAATCAAATCTGAAACTACTGGCATGTGGTCAGTGCGCTCACATACTTCTCTCATTCAACACAAATCCAAATGTTTCGCATTGCGTTTTGCATGCTTAATGTAAACTGCATTATGTAAGTTGCTTAAGAAATACAGGTTTGCAGTATCAGTCAATGTAACCAGCTGTTTTGTACAGCTAAAATAACTGGACAAGTTACGAACGGCCACACTCTCACTTATGATAAAAACATGTGGATAAAGTGGATATTCTGGAAAATGTGGTATTTTAATGTGATCAGGGCAATGTTGGGAATCACTGGGCTATGATAAAGATATGATTTGTTTGTTTATATAAATATAGGTTTATTATGTTTCTCAGAATTTTCTTATTCATTCATTAGTTCAGTCAAATGTAGGGCTGCACGATAAATATCGCAGGATATTTAATGCGCATCTCGTCAGTAAAGCCGGTTCTGTAATCAGTGGTGAATTTCTACACGTGCGTGCTTTCATGTAGAGCAGCATTTACTACATAGAGCCGTTGTTCACTGACAAGCTGCGCAAAACCACGATCATATTTTGCGCATGTTTTGCGCAGCTTGTCTGTGAACAACGGCTCTGTGTAGTAAATGCTGCTCCACGTGAAAGCACGCACGTGTAGAGATTTACCGCTGATTACAGAACCGGCTTTACTGACGAGATGCGCATTAAATATCCTGCGATATTTATCGTGCAGCCCTAGTCAAATGGTAAAATTTGAAGTTCGAGCCTGGGGATGAGCAAGGAGAACTGAACAGGAATGAAAAATATTATATGTGTAAAGCCAAACCATGTGTGAAGTGCAAACCATTTTTTTTGGAAAATTAGATTGGAGTTTCACCAGATACAAGGAGCCCTGCTCTCCGATCCTGTTTGGTCATATTAGCAGAGTATGGCTCGGATGTTTACAGCAATACCAGCTGGAACCGTCACTGACAGTGTCTGTCCGCTTTTCAGACGCCTTCTTCACTTCGGGCTATGTTTCCAAGGTAACGGAGCTGAAGTGTGTACATCAGTGTTCCAAGCCGAAGTGTGGAATAACCGGCATTTCTGTGGGACAGCACAAATCGAGGAGAAGAATAAAGCAATTTATCACTGCTTAATAGAGTAATGTTCCTATTTACTAGCTCGCAGAAGAATCTGTGTCCCAGCAAATGTTTTCAGAGACTGAACAAACAAGTGCCATGATGCGTGATGGGATTTTTTTGGTTCACTCTTGTCTGCTGTTGAGCAGAGACTTGACATTTTGACAGGATTTTATGCAGATTTGTTTCCTTACGCCCATGCAAATGTTGCTGTCCACAAGTTCTGTTTGAGTATTGCTATCAAAATCAAGAAAATAAGCCAGTTCTGATTCGGATTTCGACAACACAGATGCCTTGGGGTGTTTTAACTGCTCATCCATCTCTGTTGAACCGATCCATTGATCCAAGTGTTCAGCTGGGACACAGTGCTGTTTGCACCTCAAATTTATCTCTTAAATTCATCTTCATCGGATTTTTAATAGAGGATTTTTGGGATCGGTAAAATAAGTTTTTGGTGAATAGAAAGTTCAAAAGAACAGCATTTATTTGAAATTTGAAAATTTTTTAGAGGATAATTACAGTCCACTTTTTAAAAGAGTTCAAACTCATTGTATTTGATGACTTGTCACATTCATTGCCATGTTTGTCCTTGTTTCCCCTTTGCTCAGGATGGTCTAATGCTTTATACAAGCTGATGTGTGGCTATATATAACTTTAATCAGATCTTTCCATCTTTTCCCCCCTCATTCTTCATGGATTGTGAATCATCTCTTGACCTCATTGTGTGTGGCTCTATCTCTGAGTTACCCAACTCTTCTGAGGCAACTTAAATGCCCTAATTCATAATTCATTTATGACATTGTTTGCTCATTAATAACGTAGAAGCCTTGCATTTCGTTTATCTCATTCCTGCAGTTCTGTGAACTCTTTTAGCATTCAGCGCGTTTGTTCAAGTATCCTCAGGATATTGGAAAACAAACGAGCATCTCTTAGCAGGTTCATGAGTGCATCTATATTTGGACTATACATGTCTATGAAGAAGTATAGTTATTGTAAAATCATATGCTTGAGGGGTTCATGAATGTTTAGAGAGGGTTATGTGGTGTTATTGTCCTCTGCAGTGACAGTTTTTTTTTTTCTAGATATCTAAAAAACACTGCCACCTTACTTGCAGATCAGCTCGCGGCCCTCTAACCTTTGCAGAATGCTGTGTGCACTGCTGTTGACAGGCTGTCTATGGTAGTACTTTTGCTTGAAATCTAATACACAGGGATTTTAATGCTCAACTGTGGTGAATAATAGTGAAAAGATACCATGTACCTGCCTATTGGAAGATTTAAGGACAGTTTGTTTGACTAAAAGTTTGGTTTTAACTATGTTTGAAGCTTGAAACATGGCAAGCTAGAATTGTGATGCTAGCACCATAAATACTTGATAACATATTAACTATTATTTGTTTAGATAATTAATTACTAAATAAGAAAATATAGCTATTTACAGTTACAGGGAAAAGTATGTAATCCCTTAGATATAGATATAGTCATGAAATATGATTGATTTAAATGCTCAAATGTGGTGAAGAATAGTAAAAAGATGCCATGTACCTGCTTTTTGGAAGATTTTAGGACAGTGTTTTTCATGACTAAAAGTTTAATTTGAACTACTTTTGAAGTTTGAAATGTGGCTAAGCTAACATTTTGATGATAGCACTGCAAACATTTGGTACAATAGTAATAATTTAATCACTTTCATATAGATAATTAAGTACTAAATAAGAATATAGACCTATTTAAAGTTGCTGGGAAAGGTATGTGAACCCGTAGATGTACTCAAATATCTTGTATAAATCATGAAATATGATCTAATTGTTTACTAAGTCACATATCTGCTTAAATAACACAAACTGTGTTCATGTTTTTATTGAACACACTTTTTTAAATATTCGCTGTGCACAATGGAAAACCCCTGGCTTTAATAACTAGTTGACCTTCCTTTGGCAGGAATGACCTCAGTGCTTGTTTATACAAATACAGAATATAACCTGTGCTGCCCAGCAACCTCACATACATTCATAATCATTCAGCTACCATTTTCTCTGTAAAGATACGAGACATTTAAAATGGAAAACTTTTCTGATGAATCTCTTTGAACCTTTGCCCAGGGGCTCATTGTAAGACATGAAAGAGAAAATGGCAATTTAATGAAAGCAACAACTCCTGAAAGCGCCATCCATGGCAAGATCGTTTGCCACGGCCTTTTGAGATAACAACAGGAAGAGATGTTACTTTAACAGAATTAAGTGAAGCAGACCTTGGACCTGTTGTCTGCGGAGCATGTCACCTTAACTGCTATGGGAAATAAAGCCATGATGAAAGGCCAGGAGTCGGTATGTCATCGCAGGCAAGAATGTCTCAACAATTCGTCAGTGGATTGCTTGCAGAGATAATAATAAAAAAAAAGCTTTGTTTCTTACCACCTTCTTCTGGAGGACAAAATGTCAAGGGCTCGTTTGCGAGGGAAAAAAATGAAACAGTCAGACTTTTGCATGGTTTATTTGGCTGTGCACTGTTATCCTGACCATTAACTGCTACCGGGGCACTCTGAGATCTCTGACTCATGTGCATAATGCTTTCCTGCCACTTTCATCTCTATCTAGTGCTACTCTTATAGGAAAAGACTCAAAAATAAATAAATGGCACTGCTTATCTTTTAAAATGTGGTCTAAACGACACCTTTAATCTGCAAAACTTGTATCTGCACTCTTAGAAATGAAAAAAAGGACAAGGTTTCTAAAGAACAAGATGAAATGAATGCATGTCAAGTTAAAGCTTTAGATCGCTTGTGTTTTTCAGATATGCTGGAACAACAACACGGACAACGAGACGTCCATTTGGAAGCAGATCTGAATGAAGCCTGGAAGCAGATCGCATTTGGATTGGGTTTTGTTCGGGCTGAGGTAAAATCAACACCGCGTCTTCAAGCACACTGCATCACGTTGCTTTTAATACAATTACGGCCCACTCAATGCATTTCCTAATGCAATGTATAATTTGTTTAGACATCTCCCACACAAACTCCCGGCTACTGTTTATGAAACCTTGTTCAAAATAACTGCTATATGCATTATTAAAACAATCCTTCACCTTTGTGTTAATGAGAAGGCAATTTTGTGTTCTTGGAAAGACAACGGAAGTGCTTCGGAACTTTCTAAAAGAGCAGTGCTGTGACCTGGGACTGGATCTGTATAATTAGGCTGTGATTAGAGTAGACAGAGGGAAATTCAATTAAAGTGCATTAGCTCGGTGTTTCCTAGGGAGAAGGGCTCTCAGAAAGGGCCTCCGTTCAGCTGCGCAAAGGCAAGCTGGGGACAAAAGTGTGTGGGGTGACTGTGCTGTGGCATCCTGCCCATCTGTGGGCAGAAGCGGCGACCTGCTCCACTGATCCGCCCGTAGGGGGCAGGGGGGCGAGCACGACCATCCCTCACTCTCTTTCTCTGCTGGCACATTGTGGTGGGATTCTTGCCAAGCGTCCGGGATTAAACACCCACTGTGACCTTATCGACAATTACAGCTTTTCCTTACTTCCTGTCTACAGTTCGAACAGACTAAGTGAGAGTGGACCATGCAGTCTAACGGCCTCTAATGAATATTTATCTAATAATGCTGTGAGCTTAATCATGGCTTGAAAAACACAAATAGTGACTCTATTGGAAGTCAACATGAATGGAAATGGCTGCCTCATTAGTTAGTCATGCCTCTCAAATGAACAACGCTAATGACTCTCAAAGGTGCCTCGCTGTCCACTTTCAGTGAGTCAGCTGCCGTCTGTTCTAGAAGTCTGTTTTTTTTTTCTTTCTCTCTCTCTGTTTTTTTAAATTATATGCCTTTTGAAGAAAACAAAGCAGCTATCATAAAACTTTTTGTGAGAGTTTCTTTAATATTATGTTGAGCATTCCAACCTCCCACATAAACAGGTTCTTGAGATTTCAGGCCTTCAGTGACTAAAACAAACGCCTTTTGTTTTGCCAAAATGCAAAAATTATACCTTTTTAGCATGTCACCAAGGCAGTTTCCTCAAAAGTAAACTTAATCTACCCCTAAAGGGTGTATAATTATAGCTTAACTAATATACATATATGCACACTTTAGGGGTAGATTAGGCATATATGTTTACTTTTGAGGCTACTACGCCAATCACATGCTTTGAAACCCTAAAGGGTACTATTTTTTTTTCTGACAGTGGATCCAACATGTTCAGCTACAGATAAATGAGGAGCAGTATTTGTGGGATGATTGTTGTCTAAACAGTGTCCAGAATTAACTTTTTCCCACACCTGCCAATGATGAGTGAATTGAGATTTATTTATTTATTTATTTTTGCTATAAATATTTCTTAGCAGCCACAAAACTGTATTTTGCTACAATTTTAATAAATAATATTTTTTAGAATATTTGTGACAGTTCATTGTGTCACAACATTGTATATACAGTAAGATGAGCTAGTCTTTGTATATTATTATTATTATTATTATTATTATTATTATTATTATAATTTAACAAAAAAATGCTCTATTTGGCAGCCTTTCGATTAAAAATTATTAGCCCTTGCATATTTTTGACATACAGCAAGTCATTGTGTCTCAACATCATATATAAGTTAAAACAGTCTCTCTATATTATAATAATATAATAATAACTGAACAATCAGAATAATTTTATTATTATAATTATTATTTTAATATTTATTTAATAATATTATTTAACATTTTTATTATTTAACGCTACAAAATACAGCATTTTTGTTTTTATAAAATAATATATTATGTTTTGCATATTTGTGACAAGCAGACATACAGCAAGTCATTGTGTCTCAACATCATATATAAGTTAAAACAGTCTCTCTATATTATAATAATATAATAATAACTGAACAATCAGAATAATTTTATTATTATAATTATTATTTTAATATTTATTTAATAATATTATTTAACATTTTTATTATTTAACGCTACAAAATACAGCATTTTTGTTTTTATAAAATAATATATTATGTTTTGCATATTTGTGACAAGCAGCAGGTCATTTTCACTTGCAGCTGCATTTATAAGACGAGTCAGTCTTTGACTCTCAGTAAAGACTTTATTCCTCATATTTTAATTTAGTTTAATGCAGAGGTATTTCACATATGTTTTACCATATGGAGGTCATTTCACATATGTGTTACCATATGTGTGCATTGCAATAGTTTATTTTTATTTTTTTTTATTTTTCGATTTTTCACTTACAGCAGGAAAGGTCACAAAAATATGTTATGACACAGTTGCATGCCAGTTTTTACTCTCATTTAAAGCCTGGCAAGTTTTAAATTGGGACCCAATTAATTTCAGTTAAGATGCTGCCTTTTTTGTTTTGGTTTTGTAATACAGCGCCCCCCCAACTATATCTCTTTGAATTACCCAACACCTCTACGGGACAAAGCCTTCAACTTCAGTGCCTGCATTTGTAATTCACTTATAGCATTGTTTGTTCATAAATAATGTATACAAGCTTCGTGTTCTGCTTATCTGGCTCCTGCAGTTCTGTCATCTCTTTTAGCATTCTTTTACCAAGTATCCTCAGGATATTGCAGTTCAAGAGAGAAAAGAGAGCAACATCTTTTCTTCTTTTTCCAGAGTACACATGTACTAAGAAACAGTTATTTGTCATTCTTGTGAGGGTTCAGAGCAGTGTGTTGTCAGCGCCTTCTGCAGTGACTAGATGTTTTTGTTGTTTATATATCTGAAACGTGCTGTCAGCTCTCCTGCAGATCAGCCCATGACCCCCTAACCTTAGCAGAATGCTCTGCCGTTGACTGCCTGTCTGTGATGGTTAATGTTTCCTGGTCTTCTCTTCACTTTGAGCTGCCCTGATTCCACAGTCTGTCATGGCACTGAGCCCAGGTAGGGCAACACTTGCATTTTATATGTCTGCACACCCACATCTGCCTGTTCATCAAATGCAACCCACAGAAAGTAAACGGGCCTCTCTGTGTATCACTTAGCAGGTAGCACAAGAAGATTACATGTTGAAACACCAAATGAATATTGTAGCGAGCGTGTTTTTATGCTGCTTGCCGCTTTATTTGGTTATAATCAAATTTACATGCTTCTTCATTGTGCTTTAGGTCTATATGACAGTAGGCGAAACATTGCGAATGTGATTGGATTGTTAAATGAGGTCATGTTGTTGGCCTGTGTGAGTATGAGCAGCTCTGAACTAAAACACAATGTCCTTCTCAGTCTGTTTTCACAGTGAGAGTGAGAGAGAATTATAGAAACGAATGGAGCGTTTAATCGCAATCTGTCTCTGAGCTCTTGTCATGTAGAGTATGTGGTTTCGATCTTGTGCATGAGTACAGATGTGTGTTTTGAGGGCATGTGAGTTGATTTCTGAGTTTTTATGTTAATGGGTGGGCTGTGTTAGATCAGTGGCTTTCAAATGATTTAGGCCAAGCACCTGTTTGATTGGATCAAACGTCCACTGAGCAAGCTGAAATCTCTTTCAGTGACAGTGCTCATAGTGTGAAAACTGTGTAATGTTTTTAAAGTCTCTTCTGCTAACCAAGGTTGCATTTATTTGATCAAAAATACTGTAATATTGTGAAATATTATTATAATTTGAAATAATTGTTTTCTATATTCATATATTTTAATTGTAATTTATTTCTGTGATGACAAAGCTGAATTTTCAGCAGCCATTATTCCAGTCTTCAGTGTCGCATGATCCTTCAGAAATCATTTTCATATTCTGATTTGGTTCTCAAGAAACATTTATTTTTATATTTTTATTTATTTTTATTGTTGCTTAATATATATATATATATATATATAAATCAAGGAGTGAATTGCCAGAAACGGGTATCTGTTGGGCATGATTCAAGTTAAAAACTCAATGGCAGAAATATGTTATATTTAGTAAATCTTACTGAAAATAGATGATTAATACATTTACAGTGCCGCTTGAAAGTTTGTGAACCCCTTGCAGAATCTGTGAAAATGTGAATAATTTTACCAAAATAAGAGAGATCATACAAAATGCATGTTATTTTTTTATTTAGTACTGTCCTGAGTAAGATATTTTACATAAAAGATGTTTACATTTAGTCCACAAGACAAAAACATAGCTGAAATTATTAAAATAACCCCATTCAAAAGTTTGGTAACCCTTGGTTCTTAATACTGTGTGTGGTTACCTGGATGATCCACGACTGTTTTTTGTTTTGTGACGGTTGTTCATGAGTCCCTTGTTTGATCTGAACAGTTAAACTGAGCACTGTTCTTCAGAAAAATCCTCCATGTTCTGCGGAATCTTCAATTTTCCAGCATCTTTTGCGTATTTGAACCCTTTCCAGCAGTGACTGTATGATTTTGAGATCCATCTTTTCACACTGAGGACAATTGAGGGACTCAAACACAACTATTAAAAAAAGGTTCAAACATTCACCGATGCTCCAGAAGGAAACACGATGCATTAAGAGCCAGGGGGTGAAAACTTTTGAACAGGATGAAGATGTCCAAATTTTTCTTATTTTGTTGAAATATTGACGGTTGTTCATGAGTCCCTTGTTTGATCTGAACAGTTAAACTGAGCACTGTTCTTCAGAAAAATCCTCCATGTTCTGCGGAATCTTCAATTTTCCAGCATCTTTTGCGTATTTGAACCCTTTCCAGCAGTGACTGTATGATTTTGAGATCCATCTTTTCACACTGACTGAGGACAAGGGACTCAAACACAACTATTAAAAAAAGGTTCAAACATTCACCGATGCTCCAGAAGGAAACACGATGCATTAAGAGCCAGGGGGTGAAAACTTTTGAACAGGATGAAGATGTCCAAATTTTTATTTATTTATTTTTTAAATATAATTTTTTTTCCGTTTAGTACTGCCCTTCGGAAGCAACAAAAGATACTTGCATGTTTCCCGGAAAACAAATTAAGTACAGTTTACCTTGATCTTCAAATTCAAAAAGTTTTCATATATTTGTAGAAACTGTGATCTATTTTTTTATGATTCAAAAGAACAGCATTTATTTGAAATAGCAATGTTTTGATATCTTTTGTATTATAATTGTATTGACAATGTCACATTTGATCAGTGTAATACATCCTTGCTGAATAAAGCACATTTTTTTACTTATTTTTTTTTTACACATTAATGATAAATATAATTTGTATTTCAGGGGCAGTGTCTATATCATTTTGAATGTATATTTCTATTATGTATTTTTAAATGCCTTTTGTAAAAAAAAAAAAGAAGAAAAAAAAGAAGAAGAGCTGAATCCAGCATTTTTTAGTTAATAGGCCAACTTTTCATGAAATTGAGCATCTCAATTTTACTTTGAGTTCAAAGTAAGTAATTTCTCCCCTTTTTGTTGATCTGTAGTTGTAGCATATCTATGTGGAATTTGTAAAAGTCAACACCTTCTCATTTCCTTATTGCACAAGAAAGAAAGTAGGCTGTGCATTAGAGTCTCTGCTATAATAAAGCTATATTACATTTGGTAAAGATCAGAAATTATAAATGAAACATTATGGAAAACAAATATTCATAAAATAGTATTTTACTTTTTTTCTAGTCAAGACATGGCCACAGTTTGAGAACCACTGTATTAGATGTCTTAAACAGACCTAAATATGAAGTATGTAGATGTTGAACCCACTCAGTAAACGGACCTGATTCAAGGGGCCTCGAGGTAAACACGTGGTGTTGTCTAAACCACAAATCAGCATGGTAATCACAGACTCATGTTTTCTTAATAGTCTCCTCTGGGAGCACACAGCGATTTTGCAGGGTCCACGGCGGACCATTTGCAACATATTGAGGTAGAACCCTAATTAGGACGTGCTGTATATGTGCTTGCTTTGGGAGCAACTGCACAATGTGCCGCCCACATCGCTGGCCGGCGTTTGTTAGCTAGATAGCAACAACATACCTCAGGACCATGTCATTTGCTAAGACTCAACATGTGGACCGATGTAAAAAGAAACTAGTCCAGTTGAAAATGCAGACGAGTTCTCATCTCTACCCCAAAGCTAGAGAACCTGAGGCCAAGTAATATCACAGCGGATTTAATAGAGGTCAGAAAATAAATAGTCTATTCAGAAAAATCAGCTGCAAGCACAGACTATTTGAACTGAGATAAAATGCTGTGCTGGATTGAATTTAGGGTAACACTTTATTTCGATAGTCCACTTTAGACATTCTATTAACAGTAAGTAACTTTGCAACTACATGTCTACTAACTCTCAGAGTAGACTGTTAGGGTAGGTTTAGGGTTAGTAGAATAAGTTGACAAAGAAAGTGTTAGAAGATATTAAGCAGACAGTCTACTAATACTCTACTAACTGCTAGTTGACATGTAGTTACAAAGTTACTTATAGTTAATAGAATGTCTAAAGTGGACTATCTAAATAAAGTGTAACCGAATTTAGACAGCTATTTTACTGCTATGACCATCATAAAAACATTTTACTATTATTATTATTTAATTAGCACTGATATAGTAGAAATAGCACTATTAACTGTTAGCATCTTTAGGGGCTGTGTGCAAAGTAACAGCTGTATTTATACAATGTTTACAAAATATTTATACAATAATTACTTACATGACCTTCAGAACAAAATGTGGGTTTTAGAAAATAAACAAGTGCGGCTTTGAAAGAGAATTTGATCAAAGATTTGATCAAACACTAGTTTTAGACTACAGAAAGGCATATTTTGAGGGTTTGTTTGGAATTGGCGGTTCATGCAGTTGTAAGAGCATTTGCTGTTGTTTGAGATGGTGTATTTTTTGTCTTTTCAGAAGCGTAAACTATTGATGTATCCAAAACAAAGTAAGAGACAGAAACTTAATGAAAACTGTCGGCAAGAACAGATACCGCACAGCCGAACTGGTCTTGCCTGAAATATCTTTTGTGTTTGAGAAATGAATGTTCTTTTGCCAAAATTACAATATTTCAGACACCTCGAGGCAGGTAGTCTTTGCGTTGTGCTTCTAATTAAGTTTGCTTTTCAAATCTTATACACAATACTTTGATTTAAATAATATCGTCTCATAACAGAAAATGATTCGAGGAGATATAAAGAAACAGTGACCTTTTACGAAAAGAACCTATGCATCATAATAATAAGCTGCGAAAGATCAGGTTATTTCACTGTGTATTGTTCAGTATTGCTCGAATACACTAGACTAAATTGGTCAATATGATATTTACAAGCATCAATGCATGAACTTTAACCTTCGATTCGTCTGCCTCTATTATTTTTATATTTGAACATTCTGCTAATGATAGTTACAAGGTACCATGTGAAAACAAACAGGAATCTTTCATTATGCAAGATGTCATCTCTGTCGAGCTATATGAGCTGTATGAATAAAATTCCCAGCTCATTAGTTAGTCTTGCCTCTGAAATGAATAAGGCTAATGACTATCAGAGGTGTTTGATACGGGTCCATTTACAGTCAGTCTGTATATTTCTTCTCTAAAAATTAAATTTTCCTCTTTTTATTTCCTTTGAAAGGAGACAAAGTAGGTGCTTTGATGACTTCTGGACACATTTTCTGTTTTGTAGCATGTGTGATCACTCATATGAACAGGTTTTTCAGAATATTTTAGTTGTTTAATGACTACAACAAAGCCATTTTTGTTTAATTCCCTCCAAAAAATGGTATCTGAACTTCTTATCAAAGACCTGCTAAAGACCTGGACACTCCGCTGTTCAAATACAGCAGATTCTTTTTCCAATTCAATAACACCAAAACCTTTTAACACCCCCTACTTTTAAAATTTAATAGCAAATTACCTGGTAATTGCCACTTATCTTTAACTCTTGGTATCAAAGTATTACCACTTATCTTTAAACCTTTTTATGTTGGCACGTTTGCCACTTTTTATTGACAGGACAATGGAGAGAGAACAGAAAATGATGGGAATAAGAGGGTTGAATGGGATCAGAAAACATTCCTTATCTCATTTCATTACTTCAAATAGCTGCATTATTTTGTTATGTTATTTACTGTTAAATATGCTGATAATTTAACTAATTTGCTGATTTGTGACATACAAAAATATTAGAATACATTGTCACTTCCCTATTCATAAAAAAACAGTAATATTATTATTGCAATTTGAAACAACTTTTTTCTATTTTAATTTATTTTAAATCGTAATTATTAAAATAAAAACTCTGATAAATTTTTTAATCTTCTTAAAAAAAAAAAATGCAGACCCCAATCTTTTGAACAGTAGTGCATGTTGTTATTATTCATGCAACATCTATTTGTGTTTTTAACCTATTTTGACACATGCATCAAGTCAGATGTGTTTGTGTAGTGAGATTTGGCCTTTAGTGATTGCCTCTTAGTCTCTTTTCCTCTTTATGGATGTTTATCCCCTCTGCCTACTTTAAATATATTCAAGCACATGCATAGTTGTTCCAATAGATAGTGGAGAGTTTGTGCGATCAGTTGAACAGCCGGTGCTGCTGAGACCTCCTTTGCCCACTTAACTGGATGCAATTAAACCAATGCTGTGTTTGGCTTAAAGCAATCTGTTTGCATAACAATGGGCCACGGCAGATGATCTAGGTTATGAGGTGATATGAGGAGAAACTCAAGCTTGTACCTGCGGGTCAGGAGCAGCTGGTGTGGATGGAAGCCAGACTGGGCAGCTGGGTCACTGGGGATTCTGGGCAGAGTCCTACTGTCACTTTGTGTCACTTGGGGGGGCCAAATGACCACTTCGCTAATGTAAGGACTCTGAAAGGTCACAATTGCACATAGTTTATCAGGTGTATAGTGTGCAAATGGACAAAGAACAATTTTAAAGGGGGAACAAGTTAAAATGAGAGAGCCAGTATAGAAAAATGAAACAGATGTAGCTGTGGATGCACACATGCTGAGATATATTGAGCCGTGGTGCTTTGGTTGATGACACGAGTTCAAGTCTGGCTCATAAAGAGAGGCCAAAAAAGAGAGACAAGGTTAGACGAAAGAGTTTTATACTAAAATCGTAAAAATTAACTATACCAGGCTTTCTGCCTTTGTATATTATGCCTTCAATAATTATCAAACGCCTACGAAAATCGCCTACTTCTCTTAAAGGAATAGTTCACCCAAAAATTTACTCTGGAAGAAGCATTATTATGCATCACGAACTCATAAATTTTAATAATGGATTTTTTTTCTTACAAGCACACAACATTTCATTTCACAAGATGTTAATTGATGGAGTGGAGTCATGTGGGTTACTTGTGGATTATTGTGATGTTTTTATCAGCTGTTTGAACTCTCATTCTGACGGCACCCTTTCACTGCAGAGGATCCAGTGGTGAGCAAGTGATGTAATGCTAAATTTCTCCAAACCAGTTCCGATGTAGAAACATAGTGAAATTTCAGTGGTACCGACTGCTGTAATTGTGCTATTGATGTAACTTTAGTTAAAACTGGGTTTATTTAGCAGGAATGTTGCTTTTGCACCAACAAAAGCTGTAGGAGTACATCCTATTTGACAAAAACATGTTCACTTGATGTAAAATATGAGGTTCCGATTTATTGGTTACCAGAACCTCCTTCATTTCATATTTACCGTGAATGAATTCATATAAGTACCAGACTCACATATGCACACTATATGCCAGAAAGTTGCATGTGCCAAAGAGCTGTCATATCTGGTGTAACCACTAGCTCGATCAAAGCGGCCACATGGGAGTGTTTTCCATTCCTGTAGCTCTAATCTAATCACACCGATTAAATTAGGATGTGCTGATAGGCATAGCAAGTGATGTAATGCTAAATTTCTCCAAACCAGTTCCGATGTAGAAACAAATTCATCTACATCTTGGAAGGCCTGAGGGTGAGAAAATTTTCAGCAAATTTTCATTTTTGAGTTAACTATTCCTTTAACTTTAAGTCTTCAGTAGCTTTAAAGTGCCCCTATTATGCCATTTTAAGGTTGCTAATGTAGTTTTATGAGTCTCCTAAAACAGGTTTACATGCATGCAAGGTAAAAAACACGTTAGTTTTCTCAAAAAATAGATTTAACTTTACCTCCTTTCTAAATGATTCGTAAACGTCTCGTGCGAAGCAGTTCAAAGAATCAGTCTCTCTAAACCCCTCCTTTCCGTGAGCCCTCACTGCTGTGATTGGTCAGATGGCGCAGTCCTTTGTGATTGGTCTACCGCGTACAGCGCGTGTCAGAAATGAAAGCCCATTGCCATGACGGAATGACAGCCCTGGAGACTTGTCAATACACTGAAAAGATGGTATCGATTGTACCTTACCAATTCGAGCCGGAGTCTGATGATGAAACTGTAGCTCTAATCTAATCACACCGATTAAATTAGGATGTGCTGATAGGCATTGACAGCCAATCCACCTGCTTAAGACACAACCCTACAACACACAAGATCATTCATGGTTAAACAGGATGTTGACTCCTACACAAACACCTGCCGTATCTGAAACCCAAGCCAAGTAAGTTCTTCCTTCAGGAGATTAAAAGTTGCAAAGTATGGTCAAGTTTACCTGGATACTGCGAAACACTCCAGTTGTTCACGTGACTGAAACTTCACTACAGAAAATGAGAGATCAGGAAAGACCTTCTCTGTGAGATACATCTGAAAACTGGTTGTGATAAAAAAAAAATGGTTCTTTCACTTTAGTTTTGCAGTCAAACACTTTAAAGAGACAAAGCCTCAAGGATAAGATCTTCAGAGCAGCACTGACAACGAAAAAAACACTGAATGATAAAAGTGTCTCTTATGATTTTTCTCACAATCTGGGATGTGAGTGTTGTCAAACAGAGTCAGTGTGCAGATTTCAGGTGTTAACTACTTCTGATGCATTAACATGAGTCATTGTCTGTATTACTCGCAGCTAAGTGCTGCAGACCACAGTGAAACTCTAGCAGACCTTCTATTTCATCGCAGTAATGCTGTTACCCTCCGTGGCTTTTTTCAAAGTACCATCAGATTTGTCACTATATGTATCAGTTCCTTTTTCACATGCTGAGCCAATTAGATGAAAAAGAGGACTATACTACTTTCTCTTTGGCCTCAAGAGCAGTTAAAGATCTTACAATGCAATATTAGTTGGAAGCCAAATGCGATTTCATGTAGTTTGATATGAAGACGACACTAAAATTTGACCGACAGTTGACTGCTTTCAAATGCTTGTGTTTTTTGAAGAGTTAAATTTTACAGTATATACTGAATATAAACAGGTTTTCTTTCTTTCTTTCTTTCTTTCTTTCTTTCTCTGCAGGAACATACTGAAAAACATCAAGCAGTCTTTGTTCTTGTTTTTATAAATGCCTATTTAATTGCCTTTTTTACCAATTTTTACTTAACTGAAAAAAGATTGAGGGTTGCATGCTATTCTTTTCAAATTTATCTATTAATATAAATGTAATTAAAGGGGTCATATGATGCTGCTAAAAGAACATTATTTTGTGTATTTGGTGTAATGAAATGACGGGCAAGTTGGCGACGTAGAACGTGGGCGGACATTATGCAAATATGTTACTTCGTGGCGTACAGCCGTAACAGAATAAGATTCGAATTCCTGACAACTCGTTTAGGCGATTGCAAGCCGACTCTTTTTTTTTGATAGACAATAACTTTATTTATCGTGCACTGTTGGCTTCACAACTTTGCAGACTTTATGTTCACATACAGCTACATGACACTGTGCATGAAAGGTAATATTCGAAAAGGCATAATAGGGGCACTTTAAAGCCTCTACAGGAACACAGTGAAAATGTCAAGTGCTCTTGTTCTTTTATGATTTTTTAAATTGCCTCTTTAATGCAGTGTTGATTTAATCGAAAAATGATTTTAAGGTTGCATGCCATTTTTTTTATGTATTATTTACATATAATTATTAATTTTATTTAAGTGCAATCAAATTGTTTAACTTTTATTCATTTAGTTAAAATAATTAAGAAGTCCATTAACACCCCCCACCCCCCTCAAAATAAACAAATAAATAAATAAATCTGTCATCATTGATGTATCCACCTTATTTTAGATGTAAGAGTGGGTACAGCCAGTGTCATCTGGATATATATGATACCCCCCAGC
>NW_015627248.1:329859-330878 GCF_001515625.1 Sinocyclocheilus rhinocerous
GAGCCGTTTTAGGGTAGGCGTGGCTGACTCTTAACTTTTATAAAGAATATCTCTTTGGATTTGAGACTTTAGTCTTTGCAACTTTACAAGATCTTCTTTATGCACCAAGAGCTTGTAACACTCCAAAGAGAAAGGAAAAATTGAAATCGCATCATATGACCCCTTTAAAATTGAATACAATTATTTAAATGTATTTTAGTTAAAATGATTAAAAGAAAAAATCTGTACACACACACACACACACACACACATGTCTGGTCAGCTATCCTTGTTGGATAGGCGTAATGGTTTTTATACTGTACAGACCATATTTTCTATTGCCCTACACCAACCCTACACCTAAACCTACCCCTCACAGGAAACTTTGTGCATTTTTAGATTTTCAAAAAACTTCATTATATGTGATTTATTAGCTTGTGTGTTTCTGTTTGCGCACAGCTGTCCCTGTCAAACAAATAAAACATCTAAATATCAGGTCGGATCTGGAAATGTTGAGAGTGTCGATTTCCGATGCCTTTCTCCCTCCGCGCCTCCGCACCACAGCAGTGTAGCGCACATTTGATCAGCTGCGCATCACTCATGCAGCTGTAAGGTTTTCTGCTTCTTTTGTTTTTACTCGCGATCTTTACAACACGCATTACATTACATAGGCTATTTCATGGCACACTCGTTTTATGCGTATTTGGCGCCACCTAGTGTTGTGGGTGTATTATTGACATGTCAAAGTCTAGACCCTGAATATAAGACGACCGCGTTTTTTCAGATGCATTTCCAAGAAAAAATTATCGTCTTATATTCGGGACAATACGGTATCTTTTCATTTTTAAAAAAAATAATTTCAAATATCAGTATTTAACGTTTTGTTTAAAATATCAAAACAGTATTAATGCATTTGTAACTGCAGGTTAAATACATTCATGTCCTGCATTAAACGGTGTGTAAATGCATCAATGTCCCTTCTATGTCCAGCTTCTGTGTTTCCTCTGCATTGCAAAGATTAATTTTGTCAATACTGATTT
>NW_015627248.1:331058-332679 GCF_001515625.1 Sinocyclocheilus rhinocerous
AACGTTTTATGTTTAAAATATCAAAACAGTATTAATGCATTTGTAACTGCAGGTTAAATACATTCATGTCCTGCATTAAACGGTGTGTAAATGCATCAATGTCCCTTCTATGTCCAGCTTCTGTGTTTCCTCTGCATTGCAAAGATTAATTTTGTCAATACTGATTTTGGACTGGTAACAGCCCAAATGACTTATTATTCTAATTGACTGATTCAATTTAAGAATTTGACTGAAAAGAAGATGCCCACTTTTAGAAAAAAAAGCTTAAAGGTAAAAATGCTCATAAAAGGTAAAAATCAATTTAAACTTATTGCAAAAGATTAATTTCTATCACTGCTGTGAACTTATCACCACACAGAATATGCAGAATATCAAAAACTTTAGGAGTCAGCTGTCCACGGTAGTCCTTAAGTTATCAGCACAATAACACACTCAGCAAAATATCATCTATTTATTGTTATCGATAAAATCCCAGAAGATATTGAGATATATACAATATTGCACATCCCTAATATATTTAACGTTTTGTTTAGAATTTTTTAAAAATAAATATGAGAAGTGCCCTTTTTTCCACTTGAAATGTCTGTGCACGTCACTGATGCTCGCACATAAAGGATGTTTACATCTCGTCCTGTGTTTAAAAAACTAACCACTAGAATTAAATTCAGAAAACAAACAAACATAAACATATACTGTATACAGGATGTGAAGGAGAATCTTTCTTTCTTTCTTTCTTTCTTTCTCAGTAGTGCTGGAAAAGGCTGCGCTATACTGTGATTGCTCCTTCTCAAGTGCTCTCTGGGTTGAATAATTTACATGGAACAATCTTGGAGCCGGCAAGCTGAATTTGATGTATGTGATGGGCAAACCAAGGGCAGCATAATAGCATGCAGGAGAGGCAGAAGAAGTGGAGACAGAGAGGGATGAGTGAGTAACACCAGAGAGACAATACGCCTCTGTCTTTCTCGCACACCATCCCTCACTGCTTATCTGCCAAGCGGGGGGACGTGCCTTTTGGACAAGCTTTCGCCGGTTTAAAAAAATCTATCTGACAAGCTGTTTTGTCATCTCATACCCCTGGGATACATTGCAATTAATAAGTAAGGATGTGAAGGAGATGTCCAATGACTGCTGTCAAACCTTGGCGTATGTGTATGTGCCCACAGTATTAAGTTGTTAATAAAAATAATTAATACAATAAAAAAAAAAAAACATTCTCTCTCTCTCTCTCTATATATATATATATGGATTTTCAGCAGCCATTACTTCAGTCTTCACTGTCCCATGATACTTTAAAGATCAGTCTAATATCACAAACAATCTGTCATCATTTACTCACCATCATGCCATTCCAAAAGGCATTCTTTCTTGTGTGTGAAACACAAAAGAAGATATTTCGCAGTGTCTTTTTATGTCAATAGGGTTCAATGTTCTTCAATTATCTTCTTTTGTGTTCTGTAGTCATACTGTCATATATACGGAGGCCGAGAAGTGCAGAGCAAATCACAATTCTGAAAACAAAATAACAAATTACAAACGCAAATGCAAGTATAAAAAACAAAATAACAATTCAGAAAGCACAACAACAATTCAGAAAACATTATAACAAGTCAGAAAACAC
>NW_015627248.1:332803-351504 GCF_001515625.1 Sinocyclocheilus rhinocerous
TACTTGTTGCAAATAGTGGCAATTATCTGCACTTCAGTATTGTAGTACATTATAAAACAGTATGCAATAATAACGTATTGAGTGTAAATTATAATTTTAATTATTAAATGGATGCCACCTTATTGGTACAATGAAGCCCTCCCTACATCTACCCTAACCCTACCCGATACTTTATTGTCAACTTTTTGATTATTTCCTTAATTTTTATTGAAAATAAATGCCTTTCCGATGTGATATAATATTTGAAAAGGGAGAACAAAAGTTCGGCAAATGGTGGGCTCGAACTCGGGTCAATCGTGTCAAAAAGCACATGCCTTACTATCTACGCCTCTGGAACTTATGTTTCATAAACGTCTTTTAGGTTTGGAACTACATGAGAGTGAGCAGTTGATGGTAGACTTGTCATTTTTGGGTGAACTGTCCATTGAATTGCCCATCACATAAAATCAAAACGAATTATGGTCGGCCTTTGCACAATCACTCTGTGGATTTTGTCTGTGGTCTAGACTTTATTGCATTAGTTAAAAATCTGGTTGCACAAGACTATTTGAATAGGATCAATGTGTGGTTGAGTTTATGGAGATGTAGGACTGGAATCAAAGCCAGTGGTTTCAGGTGTTACCTTCAGAAAGTCTGACAGAATCAGCTCTCAGGACTGAACTGTCTGAAACATGTCTTTCCTGAGTTGAAAGCTCTTCTATGCTCCATACACATCTTAGCCGAGTAGAAGAAGGGTATGAGATAATCTGTTTGTTCTCAAAGAAGGGAAAAAGCACCATCAATGACTTCAAAAGCATAATTTTACTCTTTGCGCTATTGCTGTGATCACATGACTCTGGGGAGAGACAGAGTGGTTGAGGAAGATGAAGGAGAATGTAGAATCTCCTCTCAAATGGGAATGCGATTATCTGCATATTCTACTCGTTTGGCAGCAGGGATTCATCCATCCAAGAAAAACAAAATGTTCAAGACGTGCCACATTAGGGAGCATTCGTTCAGTATACAAGATCAATATTAATATAATAGCTCAAGGAGCCATCACAACAAATCCGGGTTGGAGTGAAACAAATATGTCAGAGTATAAGCGATTGGTGGGACAATTTTATAGAAGAGGAACGGTTTCAAATGAATAATTAATGTCCTGGAGCAGGTCAGCTACATTTAAATGCATCTAATTTTGTTATTGGGAATTTACTTACAAAGAACATCATTATATTTCTTCAGCTTCTGTACATGAACCGTTTTATATCAAACTGGCAGATCAAGGTCAACAATTCAGCTCTCTTCTTTCTCACAGAATGCTTTTTACTCCCTGATAGAATCTCTGTGCCCTTAGTGCAATAACAAAGCACTTTGCAACATCATTTAGATGTGATAATTAGCAGTTGTGAGAATTCTTTGTCTCAGTCACTCTTTTTTTTCTGTCATTCTTGGAAGTTTGTTGATGGGCTGTAAGTACAAATTCTGCCAGCAACTGTGGTTTCTTTGCATTGCTATAAATTTTAATTAAATCCCATGTACTGTATGCTGGCACCAACCTGAAATAGATATTCTCAAATTATGCTTAATAGTGGAGGCTGGCAGACGGGGAAGTCAAGAAGCCCAATTTGCTGCCAAGACGAGTGATAATTCTGCAGGCCTGTAGGTTCGGGATGCAGAGGAAGAGTAGGGAGGGACTGGCTCGTCGTAATACATCTGAGGTAATTTAAAAAAAAATAATAAAGTGGGAGGGAAAACGGCTCAAACTTTGAAAAGGTCAGTAATCAAATGTGTACAGATCACTGGCTGGTGAATCCCTGAGCAGGATGCAGTTTAATTAATGGAGCTTATCAGTGCTGGCTTTGGGCTGTAAAGCCACGAGCTGGGTTATCTCACGCACATTATCAGATGGCTGGAATGTGATGAACACCGAGCGTGAGGTTATAACAGGTGGCCTGCACCTCAAATTAAACCAGACATGGATGAATACAGTAGCAGAGGACCATGAAGACATTTTAATCTACCTTATTTAAGCAATAAAATGTACCTGGGTCATTCTTATAAGGTGACAGATATATTATTGACTTTTCAATCAGGAAGATTTCAGATATTAAAGAAACCCAATTTGAAATGATTAACTTACTTATTGGCTGAAAAATTTGTTCATCTTAATATGGTGTACCCCTTCTTTGACATTTACAGTTATTTTTATTCATTTATTTTACTAATTTTGTTGTGCATTAGTGCAAGGTTCAACAAGTGTGTACAAAACCAAATAATTTCTTGTGCTCATCAAGGCTGCATTTATTTGATCAAAAAATACAGAAAAAAACAGTAACAGTACTCAGCCTCTGAGTGTTTTCATACATATTAATGATTTAATTGATGTAACAGGCCTTCTGTCCTTGGTGCTTTTTCTTGGGTAGTTGAGCGGATGGAGTGAATCTCCAGGTTTGCTGTGTCGGCAGTCCATTCATCACTCCTTCTTTTAAGAAAATGCAGATAGTGGCGTTCCCCTCTCTCCCTTGTCTTCCAGGTAATTGTCAGAGAGACGAGCTCTGCAGGAGGTGAAAGCTCAGGCCCTTAGTGATGCTCCTTGAACTGTCAAACAAGACTAGCAGATAGATGTAGGTGCTTCATCAATTTTTAAACGCGTTTAAACACTAGACTGAACTCATAAGGGACTTTGTTCAAAATGAACTTTTTCTACTTTTTGCTAAGTTGGGATATGTAGAAGTATATTCAGATTGGAAGCTGCTAGGCTTGGCAGACTTTCACACATTTTCTTCTTATTGTTAGTTCTTCTTGGTAGGGTTGCAAGGTCTTACATTTTAGGCACTACTGCCAATTACTTTGTCAATTCTTGCTCTGTTAATGATAATTGTTCCATAGAAAGCAACAGCGGAATTGAATGAATGTCTCGGTTCAGTAAATGATTCAATGACTTACTAATAAAGATGATTAGTTTTATCTTTTCTGAATGAATCTGTGTTATTGAGAGAAAGAGTTGAGGAAACAACTCAATGACTCACTCACAAGGACTGTCTTTTTTTATTTTTTTTATTTTTTTTATTAATTTGGTGTAATACAATAACTGGTAGAAGAAGTCACTGAAAACCCATAAAGCATTTACATGTAAATGTGGATAGTCAGGTGTTTTTGTATATATTTTTCTTCTTTGATGTCAAAAAATTCTTAACGAGTTGTTCTCACAGCTTAGTTCGTTACGTTTTTTTACTGAGAAGTTTCTCATAGTACATCAAGCTCATTCATTTGCTTCCTTATGATATGACCCCATTATTATCCAATAATCCGGTCATCAAATGTATATTTATTTTGTCTTGGGCCTTATTGGCCTTGCTGATTCTAAGTATGGCTTGTCCACTGCTTCTTTTATGCATGTACTCTGAAAATTAGACTTCTTATTGATTCTGTGTATTACAGATTCCAGAAAGTTCAGAATACTCCATGTTCCAGTTCTGACGTAGCTCACCTTCCCCTCTCGATTACACACTTAAATCCCTTCCTTCATCTCATCAAGAGGCGTATGAATAATAAATCGTCTTTAAAATTTGATTCTGGAGTATTACGCTGAAGCATATTGAGAATCTTTTGGCAGTTTGAACGTGAGTGGATTATCCAACTCTTTTCCATCGTCTGTCCTATGAAAGAAGGCGGGAAAGTGGAACTTAACCGAGAAGATCAACAGGCAACAGATTTAAAATCAAATGTCTGCTTATTTTAGAAATGGATAAGCTTGCTTCAAATTTAATTTTGAAGTATATTTATGCACCACGCTAAGCTAGTGTAGAGTCCTGGTTTAACCTAAATAGAAAAGGAAGTGCAATTAAGGCTGTTTTTTATTGAACATGTCTACAGTGTTCAGTCCTACATGGCCTCTCTGTGAGATAACTTGGCTGTAAATACAAACTCTTCGACCCAACCGCACACCATAACAACTATATATAATATCAGGCAGGAGTTGTGAGAGTAAAACAGGCTGTTGGGGATGGCGTGAACTGTCAGCATTCATTTGTATAGCAGTATCCCTGCACTGGGCCGGCCCACACCTACAATCTCTTCACATGAATAAAAAATGACATTTCAATTTATCTTTGTTGTTACGTTCTGGTCCTTGCATACTGATTTTCTATGTTTCAGGGAAAATGAAGCGGTGGAAAAACAGAACAGAATCTGCCAGGGAACTCACAGTGCTTTCCTTGAATAAGAATCAAACGTTAATCTATCAGTCGGGAAGACACATTATTGCTTTTTTCAGTTCACATAGAAGGTGTTTGAGATGAGATTGGGCGAATGGTATGTCTTACCATGCATGAAAAAGGAATACGTTGAAAGTTACACAAACATTCTAGTGGAGGAAACGTCTGAACCTCTGTGAAATGCAGAAATGAAAACTATTACTTCTCTGGATTGGCCATTTGCATTCCATTTGCTTTTTTTGAGGCTATTGAGCCAGTTCTGTTCTTTCATATCCCCCTTCTTCAGAATGAATGGAATGTCGTTTTATCAAATAAATCAACCCTGTGGATTAAATTCTCTCAGGGGACTCTTGTGGTACGTGTCCTGCTGGTTATGAATTCCTGGCAAAGACACAGGTGCTCTTGACCTAACACAAGACAAGCGGTATTCAGACGCCCAAATTACCACCTGCCCAAACCAACAGGGTCTGCCCCCGCCAAGTCATTTGCATTTTTAAAAGAGACACATTAATCAATGCTTTGTGGACCTGCGCTGGCACATTCATCTTCCTCTCCTAAACAACAAATAATGCACATCAGGATGAAACTGCGCACATTTGACACATGTATACATAAAACCAATTAATTTGCATGCCATTAGCATACTGAAATGATCCATTTGACACATTCATTTAGTAGAATTTGGTTGGGGGTGGTCCATTATGCTTTTATTGTGGAGTTCAACAGATGATTTTGTGTACAGGCATGCGTTACGGCCTGTTAAGTGCTTTTAGCACATTGTGAAAAATGTCTCACATATTCATTTTATATGCTCAGCATTAAGTACATATACTTTTTGAATGTGTTGCAGAGTTATTGTTATTTTTTCTTTTCTTCTTTTTCTTTTCTTCTTTCAGAACCTTATCAAGTCTTAGGGCCAGAAAAAATAATCAGTTCTGTAAGAGTAATTACTCTTTGAGTTAATACGATGTAATATCATCACTATCATTTACTAAACTTTGACCCCCTAATAGTCAACAACAAAGTAAATCCTGTTTTAAATAAATAAATAAATAAATGAATAAATAAGAATAGAAATACAAAGTGCACATGTACACACACACACTTAAACGTTTGCATTCCGGAGACAACACCTGAACTAAACTTACCCCTCACACACACACACACACACACACACACCTGAACGACACAGACCTAGTCATGCCACAGCTGCCATTATCAGACCACAGTCACATAATCCTCAGTCTCAACAGGTCAGGGAATCATCTGCCCTCTTCAGAACAGAAAGTTAAATCATATCCGCTCCCCCCCAAATTCATATGGAGTAAAGACAGTCCTGCCCAGTATGAAGCTGCGCTCCACAGCACCCAAGCTGAGAACATGATAGACTCCTTTCTCTTGACCACGTTTAGTGAAGAGAAGAGAAGTACCAATTCAGCAACTGAACAGTTAACTAAAATCTTTTCTACAGTGGTCAGAAAAGCCCTCAGAAAAAGAAAAAATTACAGATGTAAAAAAGAAACAGCTAAAGATGCTTGGTTCGATAAAGAATGCCAAAAACTAAGAAAAATCTATAATTTTGACCCATACAATGTATTTTTGGCTATTGCTACAAATATACCCCAGCGACTTAAGACTGGTTTTGTGGTCCAGGGTCACATATGTATATTAAAATTACAAAAAAAATAAATAGAGAGCAGACCTTTTTTGTAGTTTTTTGGCTATATTTTGAATAAGAGATGTAGCATACCTTATTTTGTAGATATTTCATATAATATTTATAATTATTAAAAAGTAGTAATGCATTGCAAAACAGAAACTCTTAGAAGTTGTTTACTATAATCACATAGATAAAGACTTTTAGTGAGAGGTGCTATAATAGTGGTATTTGCTAAAACTAAGATGGGTATAATATATAGATATAGATATACAGTATTTCTTGTCATACTTTCCAAAATGCTTTTGTGGCCCATGCAGTGGGTTAAAATCTGACTGGTAATGGTTGTAGTTTAGAGCCCCACAGGAGTTAGATCCATAACCTCACATTATTGTGCCTTTGAGCAAGTCACTTAATCCCATGTTTTTCCAGCAGGATTTTTTCTGTAATAAGTGTACAGTAAGTTGCTTTTGTAGAAAAACATGTCTGCTACGTGACTTCTTATTATTTCAGTAAGGAAAGCATGGTTTTATAAAAGAGTAAAGAATCATTGGACATGCATAAATATAGTAGTATGGCTGTTAAAGAGCAATCAAAAGTTTATGAAAACATGCAATACTTAAGTCATTGTAGCTTATCATTCCCAGATCTTGAAATGCGTCCTTGATCGATTTGATTCTCTGCAAGAAACGTAAACACTTATTTCCGAAGTTCTTCTGTTTTTTTTTTTGTTTTTTTTCATCCATTTTCCTTCCAAAGTGGATCGAGTACAGTGCCATTCATTGACTTGCTCTGTCAGTGGTTTTCCTGCTGGTGCACAGGGAACCTGATGCAATTACTAAACCATGTTAAATTAAGCACTGCATTTGTGTAATCAATCACCAGCCATGGGTGCCTCTCAAGAATTCATTAAAATACGCAAACAATCGTTTAAACATGGCCGCAGCTTATCTGCTGTCTTTCACGCTAACATTAGATGTCTAAGTTCAAAGGAGCCTGAATGACGAAGCTAAAACACTCAGGGTGTGAGAGGACATACACAGCTTCTGCTGCACACAGCTACCCATCATGTTATCTGGATTTACATATAAGTATGTCACATAGGCCTTGAATCATTTGGAAACTAGGAGAACGTAATCCCTATGAGAGGACAAATAATATTTTTCTGGCCCTAGAACTGGATAAAGTGCTTTAAGTTTTCATTATCATTATAATAATCGTTAATACTTTTTCTTCCACTTTTTTCCATTAGGATTGTAGTAGTAGGAATGGAATAACAGAAGGCATCATGAAATTAATGTCGATCTTATAACGTTTTTCAGTGCATCAATCAAGAATGTGAAAATATTCATTTAATAACATTAAAAATGTATATATATTTTTTCCTTAATGGGAATCTCAATGCTAATTTTACAGTAGTTCATTCCATTTTGTGTGACTGTTTTATCTGCAAATGCTCTAAAATATTCATAGCGGCTCACTGTGGAGTGCAACAAAACACAAAGCAATACATTATGGCCAATATATTGTTGTTGTTTTACATTTTCTGTCACCGTTGAAGTGTTTTACAGAAGGTAGACATGTACATTTTTTCTGTGGAGCATGAGAGCTTGCAGAAACGGTAAATAATGCCATATTATATGCGTAACACATGGTTCCCAGCTGACATCTGTGAACAAAGTACTTTATTATCTCAGACCCCTGCAGTACCAGAATGCATCACTCCTTTGTGCAGAGTTTGAATTCCTTTACTATGTAAAACTGAATACAATACAACACAACAGAGGTAGTTAATTGGTCTAAAAATAAACCATACGGTTAAAAACTGTGTAGATACATCTATATATCAGCATCACTTTTCGTACCTTTTGACCTCTGTAACTTCTAAAAAAATCATTATGCATGTATTCTTATTTAAGGAAAAAGAGACTTTCGTAAATGTGCCCTGGTCAAGCTCAGTTTAATTAGCTTGATTATTTACGCCATCCAAATAAGTAAGAAAAGGTTCCTTGCTAAGGAGGACTATGCATCTCATCAGCATCTCATTTGGCCTCTCAGACAGCACTCACACCCAAAAAGGTCTAGTTCTTAGGAATTTTCACCAGTGGTTCTGTAGATCTTGATTAAAACACATTATTAAATTAGCAGACTATGTTCACAGCTTTGACAAAAAAAAAACTTTAATATTCAGAGCTTTGACTGAATATTGCTTTAATATTACATGTGTAATTTGCAAGAATGTAACATTTTGGAGACATTATAGAAACATTAAAACATTCATACTGTAAATTAGCAAGTATTGTGAAGGAATGCATCATGGGAACTTAATCTCACTGATAGAGGGATATGAACAAACCCACATTTACAGTATGTGAGCTGCATGACGTCTGGCTAATGAGGTTTTAAAGATCCACTCAGTTTATTCCTCAGTATTTTTATTAAATAATGAATAATGCTTTTGAAAAATGTTTACAATTATGTTCATTCACATGAGACTCCAGTCATATCCCTAATAAATGCAATCAAATTTAACATGGAGCGGGTCACCTCATGGTGCTGACATGTTGGGATCAAATGACCTGAATTACTGCTCATTATATCAGCTCATCTCATTAACCCAACAGTATTTTTATGGAAGCCTTCTTCGGTTATGGGATAAAAAATAAAAAAGGTAATCCTTTCGCATTTCAGACTTTAATTTTTTATTCAGAGCTGGAAACGGGCTTCCATAAAGACATCTCTATAAACTCGCAATTCTGAGAACTGCGAGATATACTGTAAACTCAGACTTTTTTCCCCCTCCTTTGGCAATTCTGAGTTTACATCTATCCCCCAACCACCCACCCGCAAAATTCAGAGTTTACATCACATATTTTTATTTCCCTGCAAGTTTATATCTTGCAATTCTTAGGGGGAAAAAAAGTCAGAATCATGACATATAAAGTCAAAATTTCAAGATTTAAAAAAAGTAATTCCAATTTATAATCTCACAATTATTACTTTTTTCACCCTGAATTCTGAGAATTACTTCTCGTAATTCTGAATTTATATCTCACAATTCTGAGTTCTTTCATCCCATGGTGGAAGCAAAATTACACAGTTTTTGGACACTTTGGTTATGGAATAAAATGGAATAAATGAATCAAGGCAACATAAACACCAAACAAACAAACCAAAATACTAGTGAACCATTACCATTTCTGTCCCTCCCACATCCAGACTTAAATAGACATTCACTCTATTTATTCACTGTATTTATAATAGACAAGTGTTAAGCAAACGATGAGTTGAGATTTCTGCCACACCTCATTGTGTGAGATGAAGTGGTCTTGTCATTGCAGAATCTTTACTTCAGTATACACTTGGAGGGCTAATTTTAGACACGTCTGTGTTTTTCTTTTTTCTTTTCTTTTTTTTTTTTGCTCACAGCAGGTGGGTTTTTGTCAAGCTTTTTTTTCATCTTGTTTATTGGAAAGTCTAATCCCCCGCAAGTCATTGATATTACCTGCCTCAGGTTGCAAAAGTGAATAATTGAGCTGGGATTATCCGGGCAAGCAGGTAAAGCAGCCTTGACTTCAGTAAACTTCTCACAATGAGAGATGAAGCTGCTACCCCCATCCTGGCCCTTCCATCTCAGAGGCAGAGAGGTACATTTAATCAACACAAACACAGCAATAGCAACTTTAGAGGCTACTTGTAGCACTAAGTGTTTGAATGTTCAACTCAGTTTAGCGATTAAAGAGTTCATTGAGAGCACATGCCTCTTTCTTTCCCAGTGGCCATGCTGTGAATTTGTTTTGATGAAAGAGCTAATTCATTTTAGGAAAGCAAAGGCAGTCTGCAAAACAGGCCATCTTGATTTAGTCTACTTCCCTTAGGATTTAGGCTTAAAGTAATGGCAAAATGCGTAGAAGATATTCTATATGCCTTTTGGAAAACTTAATCACTATGTTATTTTTATTTGTTGATGTACATATAAAGTGTTTCATAGCATCTCAGATGCTCACCAATGGATCCTCTGCATGCAGTGAATGGGTGCCGTCAGAATGAGAGCCAAACAGCTGATAAAAACACAATAATCCACAAGTAATCCACACGACTCTTGTGAAGTGAAAAGCTGTTTGTTTGTAATTATGAAATCCACCATTAAGACATTTTTATTCAGTCTGAATCAGGAGAGAAATATGCACAGATAACGCAGTTTACAAGCAAAAACAGCCTAGAAGAGTTCTAAACAATATGTTGGTGGATTTTGATGAGAGAGGACAACAGCGGAGGCTTTTTCACTTGAGGAAGCATTATTATGGATTATGGATTGGTATTTTGCCAAAAAGAATTTTTTACATTTAAAACAACTTCATGATGGATTTGTTTCTGGATTTGCTTCATCATAGATTTGTTTTTTACAAACATGCAGCTTTTCACTTTACAAGATGTTAATTGATGGACTGGAGTGGTGTGGATTACTTGTTGATTATGGTTTTTATCAGCTGCAGTGCTTGAAGTGGGCTTGAAGTATTTCAATAGTCTTTAATGTACTGGCACTTTTTCGTGCGCTTCTGACATGTTGCCGGGTACTGAGTCAAAGCGTCAGTGTTTGGGTGATTAGAAATGACACTATAAAGCACACTACCCAGGAGGTCATTTGAAACTTCTGGAAAGTTCAAGGATCCAGTTAGGGAATGCATTAGTAATAAGTAATAAGTTCAAAACAGCGCTAATGCAGAGAAAACACGGACTAGAGGATAGTGACTCGCATCCAGATGGCAGTAAATTATTATTTTCAGCATGTATTTGGCTTAAAAGCACAAGTGTTTTATAATGAATGCCGGCTGAAAGTGTTTTAGATTATGCGCTGGTCAGTGGTTTAGTTATTCTGAATGGAACCTTAGTAGCATTTACAGTCAGGTTAAGGCAGCAGGTTTAGTGGTCTTTTGGCGTCTCCCTGTGGTCCTATTTTGTATCGCAGCTTAACTGGTGCTTATTTATATTAAAAATGCTCTAAACAATTTTCTCCTTTCTTTCTTTCTTTCTTTCTTTCTTTCTTCATTATATACATACATTGGGAATTATGAAAATGTATTCATTTATTTATGTATTTATTTATTTATACACCGGCACTTCTTTTTTTTGGACTCTCATTCTGACGGCACCCATTCACTGACTGCAGAGGATCCATTGGTGAGCAAGTGATGCTAAACTTCTCCAAATCTGTTCTGATGAAAAAAAAACAAAAAAACAAACTCATTTACATCTTGGATGGCCTGAGGGAGAGTACATTTTTAGGGAATTTTCAATTTTGAGTGAACTATATATGTTTCTGAAAACATATTTTTGTTCCAATATATATTGAAATGTTTTCATTTATCTTACAATTATTAACGTTTTTGTCTCATATAATTTATAAAGCCTTACAAGAATGGCTTCAGAAATCACTTTATCCAACAGCAAATGGCGTTTGTTTTTCTTGAATGACCCAGATAGCTGATGCATAGACAGTGCTATTTGTTTGCGCTTGCTTAATTCACTAGCTTACATATGGTTCTGAATACTGATTTTTTTAATAGATCAGTGAGAAATCAGCAGGTTGGCAAAGACCTCACATTAATGGCTTGCATAAAAGCTGCACTTTCAAAAGTAGAGCTTCTTGGTTGGCCACCACGCCAAGGTCAATTTTTCGAAATTGAGATTTATACATCATCTGAAAGCTGAATAAATAAGCTTTCCATTGATGTATGGTTTGTTAGGATAGGACAATGTTTGGCCGAGATACAGCTATTTGAAAATCTGGAATCTGAGGGTGCAAAAATATCAAAATACTGAGAAAATCGCCTTTAAAGTTGTCCAAATGAAGTCCTTAGCAATGCATATTAATGATCAAAAATGAAGTTTTGATATATTTACGGTAGGACATTTACAAAATATCTTCATGGAACATGATCTTCACTTAATATACTAATGATTTTTGGCATAAAAGAAAAATCAATCATTTTGACCCATACAATGTATTTTTGGCTATTGCTACAAATATACCCCAGCGACTTAAGACTGGTTTTGTGGTCCAGGGTCACATTTTAGAAATGTATTTGTCATATTTGTTTGTTGCCTTGTACTCAAGTCTACCTTGTAGTTGACTTTCAAATGTAATGATGTTTATTATTCAGAAGGTTTCTGTAAAAGAGAGATGCATTACCATAGCAAAGATGTTTCTTCAGATGCACAACCCTCTGTTAACATGCCGTCAAACAACAAAAATGTCCTTGGGATATCTATCGTGTGTGACGGTGGGGAACTGATGTCTGATAGTCAAAGGACTTCAGCACGTTTGAATTTCTCTGTTTATGCATCCTGTTGTTTCTGCTCAATTAATCTTTCTTTGTGCTGTTTTATGTTCGAGGACATCCTTACGCTAATAGCATCCACTTATGAACTCTCGACAGGTCATACATCAGATCTAATGTGATATAACCTCATACATTTTCTGTGAAATAAACGGATATATCCTGTTTTGCTTTTCTTTCCCCAGCATGCTGAAGTGTGCATTAGCATGAGTGCAGTGCGGCTGAAGTTGGCAGGCTGTTTGGCATTTGGCCTGACAGCAGGTGTACTTCAGCGCTTTAGGTTTTTGGGGGAGTTTCTCAGCACTTACATGCTCACATTGTCGAAAGCTCTGCTAGTCTGTGTCACCTGTCGCTGTTCACCTTCTTGTGAAATTTGCGGCATGCTAGCTGTCCTTTTAAAAAAATTGCCTAAGAAAATGTCACAAGATACTTCCAGAACTGTGTGAAAACTGACAGCGAGAGAGCGAGACTGTTTGACTACACAAACATTTTACTCAAGATCAAAGGTTTTAAGATACTGAACGTAAAACTTATGCCTATCATCTTATTTCAACACTATTCCGTGGCTATCTATCTATCTATCTATCTATCTATCTATCATAGTTTATATTTTAAAGTAAATATTAGGGCCCAAAGGCCCCAATTATGTTGTTATTAGTGTTATTCATTTTAAATTTAACTAATGTAATTAATGGGGTTATAATTCAATATTTCCACGAATTAGATACATTTCAAATATCTTTGCTTTTCATTGAAACCTATAGGCTAATTAAGTCAAAGCATTCAACTTGCATTAATTGTGTTGCAATTATGACATCCTTAATTAAAATATGGGCAATTAAATATGTAAATGTTCATATGCCTGTATGTAAGTGACAGAATAAATATGGAACTCTTTTAATAGAATTCTGCTTTGTCTGCCTTTGGTTATGATGGATATTAAAGGGGTCATATGATGTTGCTAAAAATAACATTATTTTGTGTATTTGGTGTAATGAAGTATGTTTATACGGTTTAAAGTAAAAAAAACACATTATTTTCCACATACTGTACATTATTGTTTCTCCTCTATGCACCTCAAGCGTGTGACAGAAAGAATGGCTGGTGGTCTAGAGTGAGAGGCGACCGGTGGGTTTGAGAACGGTGCGGCTGGCGGATTCGACGACGGAACGGCCGGCGGGCTTGCGGCAACCACATGTGACGACCCCGGGCTGGACTCTGCTTCGTCCACGGTGAAAGCCGATCCGGCGATCCACAGCACGAAGTTGATGTATTCCCTCCGCGACCAGCATGGATCAGCTCTAGGCATGACGAAGCAGATATCATGCACCAAGAGCTTGTAACACTTCAAAGAGAAAGGAAAAATTGAAATCGCATCATATGACCCCTTTAATGACACTTTAAAATATATATTTTTTAAAAATGTTACTTTTAGTTGCATAAATTAATCAGCACATTACGCTTAACACATCATCCTGCACATTCTAATATATATTTTACCAAAATAAGAGGGATCATACAAAATGCATGTTATTTTTTATTTAGTACTGACCTGAATAAGATATTTCACATAAAAGACGTTTACATATAGTCCACAAGATACAATAATAGCTGAATATATAAAAATGACCCAGTTCAGAAGTTTACATATGCTTGATTCTTAATACTGTGTTGTAACCTGGATGTAAACTTTTGAACGGGGTCATTTTTTTTTTTTAATTCAACTATTTTCTCTTGTGGACTATATGTAAACATATTTTATGTGAAATATCTTATTCAGGCCAGTACTAAATAAAAAATAACATGCATTTTTTTTATGATGGTAAAAATATTTAGTATTTTGGTATATATATATATATAATATAATGTGCAGGATGATGCATCAGCCAATGTGTTAAGAGTAATGTGCTGATTAATTTGTTATGCAACTAAAAGGGCATTTTTGCTGCCAAGGACATTTTTATTTCTCATTATATGTTGGCTTTATTTTTGCTTTAATAATTTCTGTAATTCAAGAAAATTATCCCATACATTGTTTATTATAGACATTAAACTTTAACACAGTCTCATAAAGTCACATGCTAATTATACACCAATATGATGAGTCTATAATGCTTTCTCATTTCAACAACCACAAACTCATTAGCTTGACTATGACTGTCCTGACACATCAAATGATGGTTCATTGATATTCTCTTGAAGTTGAGCATCATTAAGAAAGATAACTTGTCTCCTAAAATCTTCCATGACTTCAGGCCGATTACATCCTGTTGATTTCCTTGACCAGCCTTTGTATAAATATGATCTATTGCCTTTGAAACAACTGTCCTTATTTTATTCCAGTCCTCCTTGATGATATTCTTTGGGTGGTTGTATACTGTAAAAGCGAACATCAAAATGTATATGTGCCTTAAAGGCATTACAATCTGTTTTGATTCTCGTCAAGCTGATCTCCAAGCACATCCTAAGCTGAAAGAAAGGTTGCATGTATCACAGTTGCACAACATGTCGGGCCATGAATAAACACTAAAAGGATTTATGCGCAAGGAGCAGTCAGGTTTGTTCCACCTGAAGAGTACAGAGTCTCACAGGTCCCCTGGGCACCTGAATGCACACAGGAGAGGAAATGCTTGCATTGTTTTGTGTGTAGGTGGAAAGCTTGAGTGTCTGATAACCAATGACCTTGAAGTGCCTTTCAGTAAGTAGACTGTGCCCATGTAGTCACTAGAGAAAAACATTTGGCTTAGTTTTCTTGCTTTTCCTCAAGGACAAAGACACCAATGAAGTTGATACTTGTAAATGATATGTCCTGAATATATGCAATATAGTTTTGATTTGATTCTCATTTTGATTAACATTTGATTTGATTTATTTGGGTGTATTTAAGTTACTTTGTCCATTTTACATACAAATAGAAAGAAAGTCACTCTATGCTAATGCTGTAAATTATCGAGGGCAGTTTTTCAGACTGATTCAAGCCAAAAACTCCTCTTTTCAAACTATTTGTTAAAAGAACTGACTCATATGAGTCATTCATTTCAGGAATCGGGCTACACTGGTTGTGCTGTATGGTTTTGATTCACATAAACAACTGCATCAAAAGACTCATTTGTTCCTGAATAGAACTACACCAGTCCATACGCCTGTTTTTTTTTTGCATGCAGCCCTTGAGGATCATTCAATAGAAAGTTTCTTGTGATTATTCTGCAGTCTTCTGGTTGTATTTTAAAATGCTTCACTGAATCCCAATAGGGTCAATGGTAACACCTGATTTCAATAGTCCACTTTAGACTACATAACTTTGCAGCTACATGTCAACTACCAGTCATTAAAGTATTAGTACGTAGACTGTCTGCTTAATATCTGCTAACACTTTATTTTTATGGTCCCCCAATAGGCATTACTGACTAAGTAACTTTGCAAGTACATGTCAACTTATTCTACTAACACTAAACTCCAGAGAGAGAGAGAGAGAGAGAGTTTCTTTACAAAGTGACATCGCCAACTACTGGACTGGCATGCATAATACAGCATTTTTTTGCTGTTTTCACAGATCCGTGTGAACAGGGATCATTTTGACAAAGCTGTTGTCTGTGAAACTTTTCAAAAACGGAAAGGAAAAACTTTTCCGTTTTGATTGCAATCATTGTCGTATAAACGTACCTTAATTTGATCTCTGTGGAGGGAAACCAGGGAGAATCTGGAATAGAAATCCTGGAGTTTAAGATGGACTATTGGTAAAGCACGTCTAGAGGACAATGATGTTTGCCTTTCCACCTTGAGGACAAAGTCAATATTGAGGTGTTTAACATATGAATAGGTAATTAATCTGATAATGCTACCATTAACAAAACTCCCCACAGTGAACCGTAAAGATAAATAAGCAAACAAATAGAAAATGTACTTTGAAGAGATTTAATAAATATTTGGGTTTTTACCAAGGGTGTCATTTGTGTTAAAGGCCATAACACTATTGTTTTTTTTTCTTTCTTTCTTTTTTTTTTGAGTCTTTAAAATGTAAAAAATAAATGCCATTTGGTTATATGATGCAATGCATACATTTTATTTTTCCAAATACCCATAAGGCCACTGTATACCAAAATAAAGATTTGTTTAAATGGAAATGCCTCAGTTTAAGTGCATTGCTCATGGATGAATGATGATTTTTGGCAGGCTCTATTACCCTAAGGACCCAGGTATATGTTTTTGTGGCCCCATGACTCTCAAGCTTGAGTTAGACAAGTCACCTTTATTTATATAGCGCTTCATACAATACAGATTGTGTCAAAGCAGCTTTACAGTGTTAAACAGGAAACGTGTGCTGATAATACAGGAGGACAATAGAAAACAGTTTATCAGTTAAAGTCAGTTCATTGTTGATTCAGTGATGTCATTGTCCAGCTCAGTTCAGTTCTCTTCCAATAGTGTCTGTGCAGTCAAGTCAACAATGTTGCCAGAAATTGTGTCCCCAACTAAGCAAGCCAAAGGCGACAGCAGCAAGGAACCAAAACTTAATCGGTGGCAGAAATGGAGAAAAAAACCCTGGGAGAAACCAGGCTCAGTCCGGGGGCCAGTTCTCCTCTGGCCAGAAGAAACCAGCATGGTGTGAATTCCAGGCTGCAACACAAGTCAGATTGTGCAGAGGACTCGTCTGGTTCTTGTGGTCTTGAGCTGATGGCCGACGAGGTCGACGAACACGGGATCTGCCTCTAGGGTTCGTCTAGTTGACATGGTCTCCACTGACATTCAGGGTTGTAGAGATCGTTTCTAGGTGCTGATCCACCATCTGGACTGGATATGGACTGGATCCAAAAAGTTGCCAACAATTAAGACTTCATCTGCAGCCAGCACTAGCTCAGATAGAAAATCAGCAAATTATTTGATAAAGTTTGTATGGTGCCCTAGTGGCCTGTATACAGTAGCCAGTACAAACGTCAAGGAATTTATCATTAAATGAGTCTACCCCCCAAGATTACTGTTATAAACATGTGCTGCGTTTAAAAGGTAATGGGGGGAGGGAGGTGTTGCTACAATTTATAGCAATATTTTCAGTATTTCTCAGAGGTCTGGATTCAAGTATAATGTCTTTGAAGTAATGGTGCTTTATATAACATTATCTAGTGTAATAAGTGTTAGTGTAATAATTTAGCCAGGTTTCTGTCAAATAGAGCACATCTAGGTTATGATCTGTGATCATATCATTTACAAAAATGTGCTTTTGTAGAAAGGGATCTAATATTCATTTGTTTATCTGTATTATATCAGTTTTTTTATTTGTTGAACATCAATTAAATTGTTACCCTTAAATTAGTTTGGACGTTTTTTGTATTTGGTAGTTCGTGGAACAGACACAGTCTCTAGAGTATGATATCTAGGTGAAAGAGTCTCTATGTTTCTGTTGTTTATCAGCACTGTTTCATCTGGCTTTAACCCTTAAATGCATGAATGTTTCGACAATCATTATTAGATATTCGGGTCTTTAGCGACCCGGACCAATATATCCAGCACGGATGGATCTCTAACTGCTGCAATAGCAAAAAACTCTCTTGATATTTTAAGAACAGTTACAGAAGAATAAAATAAAGCATATTTCGTTACCTTTTGAAACTTAAAAGGGTTCAATTTGAGCAGATGATTTTACCATGGCTGTCATCAGAGGCATCATGCCCATTCAAAGTGTTTTTTTTTTTTTTGAGCCAAGTGGATTTTGAATGCAGCTTCCAAAAGAAAAAATAGCCGATTAATATTTTCTATATTTAATACAATCGCACCGGCGAGATTAGAACGTTCAGTGCGTCATATCATCAGCTGTTAAATTCAAATCTGCATTCGCTGGCTGGCGCTGAGCCAGAGACAAATGCGTTTTTACAGCACTGCGCATTAACCAATCACACACCATGCTGTTGAGCTTATGAATGCAATGACCAATCAGAGGTGTTCAGATGAGTCATCGCTAAAATGCCAGCGTTTTCTTCACTTGCTCGCTCACTGAATAGCTCTTTCTGGCGAATTTTCTTGTCAGAAACAACAAAGTTCAAATGTTTGTACGAATCTGTAAGATATGAATTTCATAGTGTAAACAGCTTCAGTGATTTTAATAGGAGTTTTTGAGAGTGCTTGAACTACTGTAGACTGTCAGTGAAAATGTTCTTTGATAATGTAAATGTTCTTTGCTCTCTTTCTGTACAATGAAAGTGTTATGATTAGTAGTCTAACTTGCAATGTTTTTATTCACATGAACTTTCAATGTTAAATTCACATTAAATATAAACTCAGTCAAATTAAAAATATGTTAATGGCATGACACCCATATCTGTTAATTAAGTAAACAGACAGTTTTTTTTGCATAGTTAATAGATTGCATTATTAGGGTACTTTGACCATCATAGATCAACATAATCTATAAAGATGAGAATCAAGATATTTCATGATATAGTTAATGCGTTTGGGGATGTTTCGAATAAAAAGGAAAAAATAAATAAAACATAAGTGCTGTTGTGGCTG
>NW_015627248.1:353538-371662 GCF_001515625.1 Sinocyclocheilus rhinocerous
GTAATTATGAGTGAAACGTCACGTCATCATTGTGTATCAAACAGTGCCACCTTGAGGAAAAAAGATGCATTGCACATATTGAGTCATCAGATATGTAAATATAGTTGCGCTGGAAAAAATACTTACACATTTACATACCTAGGGCCTCTAGAGACCCTATACACTTTTTACAAAAAAATTATCCGAAAACTGGCATTCTTTTATATTTTACTATTTTGTTCTTGTTATATTGTTTATAATTAATAGATTGAGGAATACTAAGAAAGTTGATGTCTAACTTAAAAAAATGAAGGAGGGAGAGGGTAGAGAATGATATCCCGGGTCGCTAAAGATCCGAAGCCATTCAAATCAGTAAATTTTTTGCTGATGATATTCGTTTCTTTTATGCCTGCTGTAATTATGAGTGAAACGTCACGTCATCATTGTGTATCAAACAGTGCCACCTTGAGGAAAAAAGACTGGATCTCACAGCGCTGTTTAGTGATCGCGTGACCGAGACTTATCAGCGAGTAAGGCCCAGTCTCAAATGGCACACTTCATGTGCACTTGCGGTCTTGTGGACTTAAAATGGCTGCCACATGCACGTGCCGTTAAGTCCACGAGACCGTAGGGTGTCCCATTCATAATTTTAGTTTTCAGAAGGGTGCTCGCGAGCACCCCCTTTGCGGCCGCTATGCACCCTCGATGCACACTTCTGCCGAGCCATCACTGAGGCCAGCTCCGCAGCAGACTTCTACCCGACAGTCAAAGCGGCATGACGTCATGAAAGTGTGGACTCTGGCGCCCCCCTTAGGGAACCACTGACTCAGACATTGGGCTGTTCGATTCCGAAATTTTTGGAATCGAGTTCGATTCCGATTCCTGGTTCTGGAATCGATGGGATTCGATTCCAAGAGTCGATTCCTCACTGCTGTTTTCGATTCCTGTTTTTTTTTAGACTGAAGGAACCTAATTTCGCCATGACTGCAGGATAAAGGTCGTAGAAAGTAGCCTTCTGCCACCATTTCATTTACACACTGACAGGCATCTACTGTCATTTTCATTGCATCAATCAAAATAAAAATTTTAAATTGTAAAAATTTAATCAGTTTATCATCATTGGATATGTCCTTTAACACTGTGAAAAACACAAAGCTGGTAAACACTGACTGAGTAAATGCACAATTATTTAGCTGGGATTTCATTCTGATCTGTAATTATAGAGTAAACATATTTGCTTAGTCAAGAACCAATTAAACACATAATGGTTAATCATAACTGGCTTCTCGAGATCCCAGAAAAACAATATTTCAAGACATTTGCCTTTGTTTAGAAAGACATAGAATCATTTGTAGGGTGTAAATATATAAAGAAAATTAGACTTTGCTCTGAACTTATGACTGTTGGGTCTGCTTAATCAGAACCATTGTTGCCCAGAAATAAACTGATTAAATTCTAAATTTGAAATCAAAGAGATGTACATACTTCACTTAGATCCTGTCTTTACTATAATTCAGGAGGTATTAGGGTATGTGCAGATATAATGATTGTTTTTTATGGTCAAAGGCAGATTAAATAGCTTTCTTATGCTATACAAGGCTGCATTACTATACAAAATAACAGTATTACAGTAAAAATAGTAAGATAGTGAAGTATTCTTTTATTATTATTTTTATTATTATTTAAATATTCTTAATATTCTTGCCTACCCCAAACCTTTCAATAGTAGTGTGTCATGGTTTCCATAAAAAATATTTTGCAGCAAAAACTGTTTTTAACATTTATAAAAATATGAATAATCACCAAATCAGCATATTTCTTAAGGATCAAGTGACACTGAAGACTGAAGTAATGGCTGTTGAAAATTCAGCTTTGCCATCTAAGGAATAAATTACATTTTTAACATATATTAATATAGAAGATAGTTATTTTAAAAATGAATCCAAAAATGAGAGTTCTGTCATCATGTACTCACTCTCAAGTAGCCATTGATTTCCATAGTGTTTTTTTTTCTTTCTTTTTCTCCATACTGTGGAAGTCAGTGGCTACCGTCAACAGTTTGGCTACCAACATTCTTCAAAATATCTTCTTTCATGTTCAGCAGAAGAAAGAAACTCATACAGGTTTGGAACGACATGAGGATGAGTAAATGATGACAGAATTTTCATTTTGGGGTGAACTATCACTTCTAACTCTGTATCACTCTCAAATCTGTGTCATTATGCTTTAGCAGAGTTAAAAAGAAAATCCACTAGTTATTCATATTTGCGATCACATATCCTGCCCTTCAGGAAGTGCTAACAACAATGTACTGCCAGATGATAGAACACAGAGCCAGAGAACTGATGGAGCTCATAATAGTAGGGCAACGCCATCTGCTTCAGCAACTTCAGATGACCGTGCTAGCTGTTTAGTACAACACATTTATTTTCTGTGGCCTGTTGATGTTTGCTCTCTTCTGCTTGGTGATCTGAGCCAAAGGAGCTGGGTATAATGTCTTTAAAATGGTCTTCTAGTGCTGTAATCCTGCACAGAGTCACAGGATGGTGTTAACTTTAATAAGATAGTAAACTTCTTTTGCATACTCTAATTGAGCATGATTAAAATGTATAGCAAGCCTGCCTTGAATGCATTTTGTATGCTCGCAGCTTCAAAGCAATTTATTGCAAGTCAGGAAGCAATTTTAGGAGGCCTCAGTGTTTGAACAAACTATGACCCTGTTTTCGAATACCTGTAACAATTTTGCTGTTTGCAAGTTTTTTTTTTTTTTTTGCTACTGCTGTTGGAATTTATACATAGGAGGGATGTTTCTATGGAAACCCATTATAGGGAATCAGTTGTCATTATGCATCTTCTGTGTGAGCTCGAGAGAACCAAAAAACATCTATCCGTTTATGCATTTATCTATTTATTTATGAAGACTCTGGGGTACCAAGTATATCAGTATCTCTTATTTCCATACTGTATATTGACATTAGCCTCTGCAAATATTATCTTTTCATCCATCATCCCTATGTATGAATGGGTGTTTTGTAAACTGGGCACTTTTGGAAAAAATGTCTTTTTAGAAAATAAATTCTTATATTAAAACACTCTCTCGCTCTCTAGTTTATGTAATTAGTTTAATAACTGTGAACATGCATCCATCACAAGAGAAACCAGCATTTTTTTGTCAGTTTTGAGCAAACAAATGTACAAACAATTTAAACATTTTTAGAATAAAAAGACTTTGTCTTGATTAGGCTAATTGAATAACTAACCTTTTATGTATCCAATTACACACAATTTAAAATAACACTTTTTGCATATTATTTGACATTTACAGTTTGATTAGAAATGACAGCAATAAAAAATTAAATAATATGATTAATATACTCTGATAATGTAATGTATAATGTAATATAATAAAATAGAATAGACTAACAAGATTTTGTTTAAATTTGATATTAAGCTGGATCTGTCTTTGTTTTTGTTTTTTTTTTCTTCTTCATTTCAAGCATGCTCTTCGGTGGCAGAAGACTGTTGTCTAGTACAATAGCTTTCAAAAACCTTTCTTTTGTCCTTTTTATATAATTTTCACAGAACACATTTCACAGTTTATTATTATTATTATGGTTGTTTATTTAGCCTTTTTTTCTCATTCATTCATTCATTCATTCATTCATTCATTCAGCAAGGAATAAAAAAAGGGGGAAAAAAAACTATTCATCAAAATATCCTGAAAAAAAAAATCCAGTTTCCACAAAAAAATATTAAGAAGCAAAACTATTTACAACATTGATTATAATAATAAGAAATGTTTCTTGAACAGCAACTCAGCATATTAGAAGGATTTCTGAAGGAACATGTGACACTGAAGACTGGAATAATGATGCTGAAAATGCAGCTTTGCATCACAGGAATAAATTACATTTTTAACATATATTAAAATTGAAAACAATTGTTTTAAAATGTAATAATATTTTGCACATATTTCAAAAACATTAAAGCATCTTTGACTTTTGAAGGGTAGTGTATATATGGATTTTAATGGTTTAATATCGAAAGTCAGGGTCTGGAACAAGAGTAAGACAGCAAAATCTATAAATAAATGGCCTTTGAAAAGTAGAAGAACTAAATTATGAAGGCATGGTCAAAAGTTTCTGGAAAAGTTTTAATCTCTCCTTCATATAACAAAAAGAAAAAGTTGGTATCTGTTAGTTTTAATAAAGATCAACCCCTGGGATATACTGTAAAAGTGCCTGTAGATGAAGAAACACCCTCATATGTCTCTGGCCATTGATTTCCATGCTGGATTCTAGAGGTTTGAACAGCCGTTGGGGACTCCAGTGACATTATGACATTCGTTGACTGATTGCTTGTTAGTGTTTGTACTCCCCTGATTCAAAGTACGGACTGTACAGTATGAGTGTGGATACAAAGAGAACACTGAGGATGGAAACAATAGATAATATTGATAAGGGAGAGAAGAACACAATATATTTCCAATATGCCACATCCCCAGAACTCATGTAAGGGCCTGTGTGTTGAGGGGGGCCCCGTTTCTGTCACATACAGTACATCTCATCCTTGTTGTAAGCTTCATTTCATTCTGTGTTTGCAAGCGGCCCTGCAGGATTCCTCACACACTATTAGAGAGAACCAGATGAGAATTTAGTGTTCACTTTTCCATGTACTCACTGAGAAAACAAGACTGTTTCTTAAATTGCCAGAAACACCTGCTGTAGAGTTTCATTTGAAATAATCCGTGGTAATTAGTAAATAAAACAAAGCACAGCAGGGAGCTCGTCTTGAATCTATTGCATTAAAATGTGTTGAGTGGTAAAATTCAGACTTTTCAGCTTACAGACAAACTTTGGGTGTCTTATTCTTTGTTTCCCCCAATTATTTATACGGACTCTAAATTAATGTGTTATCAATGTTGGGGAGTAGCTAGCTACAAGTAGCGACACAACTAACGTAGCTACATTTTTCAGTAGCTAGTAAACAATGTAGCTTTTCCAGTAGCTAGCTTCTTTTTTCAGCAAATAGCGATGTAGCGCGACAATAGCTACATTCTATTTTGTGAACCTGCAATAGACTGAACAGCGCAGCGTTACAAGATCACATAATAAACGATTGCATTACCGCCATCTGTTGGTGCTGTATATCACGCAGCGTCAGTAGTAAATGATGCTCATCTCTGCAGGCGCTTTGAGTCGCTGAAAAAAGCAACGCGCCAAACATCTTCCCAAACTTAATGAGAAACGTTTATAAACCTGATGTCCAACAAAAGAGAATATTTAATAACATGATTTTACTCCACAACATCAGTCAAGAGCTTGAAATAACTTAATTTTCTGATCTGATGTGGCTTCTTATCACAGAATGAGGCAGAAAATATATTCTATACTGTAATAAAGGCTATGTTGATAAGCATTGCATTATAAATGTACTTTATTATGAAAATACCCGAGATGGCTTGAAGAACACAAATAAACCATATATTGTCGCAGTCGTGGGTTTATTGTCTTTGTTTAACCAGTTAAAGCGTTTCTATCTTCTGTTTATTCAGTCACAGATAGCTGGATCCCTTTATCCAAATTCAGGATTTCCTGAAACGTCATGAGTTCTGTTACTTCTGTGATGCATATGTGGAGTTTCCGCACATGGGCGCCCTCTGGCTGCCAGTATGAATGAAACATTACATGTGTTTAGGACTTAATGCCCACTCTGTCCTATTTTGGGCATAAATAGGACAATTAATACTTCTCTCTAATGAAATTTTAAGTAAACATGATAATCCATGTTTTTCTCTGGTGTATTGTACAGGAGTTGTTTTAACCAGTTTGTTTTAACCAGATTATTTTACCCAAATCGTGAAGCCCTAAACCAAACCTGTTAGTGCTTTCCTTGTCAGAGCCTCATGTAATTGGTTGTTCAGAATTCAATATAATTTCTTGCCATAATGCAGCCATCCGTCGCACAGTATTTTTGAGAAAATGCTTCTGTGTGCTTAATTTAAGTTACTTAAATAAAATGAACATTTTGTTATTGCAATGCTAAATTTGTTGCTATTTTGCACTTTGACTTTTGACAGTCTTAATATTGTGTGTAATAAAAAATAAGTCTTTGACATCATAATTGTATTGCAGTGTTGTTTTAAATACCAAATATTTTACTTAAAACATTCCTCATGAACACCTATTCAGTTATTTTAATATACTGTATACGTTGTTGTGAAAAAAAGTAGTTTCAATGTAGCTAGCTACTTTTTGGTAGTAACTTGTAGTGTAGCTAGCTACTTTTTCAGAAGGGTAGCTTGACTGTAGCTTAACTACTTTAACTTAGTTTGTAGCTTGTAGCTTATTAAGCTACAGTTTCAGAGTAGCTTCCCCAATATGAAGAGTTTGGTTCCTAAACGCCATTTAAAAAAAAATTGAGTTTCCGCCAAAATCAGTATTTGTATCTGGTCGATATTGAAAGTCAATTTTTTATTTTACAAAAATGCGATATACGCCGAGTTATTCTGTCATGTTTTCTCCCTTTTTTTCGAAAAGTCAATTTTTAATTATACGCAAAATGCGATATCTGCCTTGTTATTCTATCATGTTTTCTCCCTTTCTTTCCAAACCGCGACAAACGGCAGTCTCCCTTCTCTGCAGAATGCGATACATCCTCTCAACCAATCACAGCGCACCATTCCACGCATTGTAGACAGTAATGGCGGCGCTTTGAATACACCCGGCAACCTAGTTTTCCTCATCTACTTTGTACTTTGTGATCAACAAATAAACAAAAAAAATTAGGGCTGCAGGATAAATCGCATGTGATTGTGATTCGCATCTCGTCAGTAAAGCCGGTTCTGTGATTAATAGTAAATCTCCATCACGTGCGTTCAGATGGAGCGCCATTTACTACACAGAGCCGTAGATCACTGACAAGCTACGCAGATGAATCACATTCGATTCTGTCGATATTGTCAGTGTAAGTGTTTTTATTAATGCCATTAATGTTTTTGTTAATACAGCGTAGGCTATAGCACTAGCAACTAAATGAATGTAACACGGCAAAGATGAATGCAATTTTGGAAGTTGAATGTAAGGGAAATGTCATTTTGGAATTTCTGTGGTCTAATGTGATATTGTTGTTCATGATGAAATTTTCTTTTATTACTGTAATTAATTTATAGCATTAACAAGATGACCTGCTGAATTCATTTTGGGAGCGATGACTGATTGAATGCATTTTTAGTCCAGTGCCTGTATATAAGATTAGTATTGACCAAGTTCAGAGGCTGTCATATGTGGATCAACTTACTTTGTTGTGTATTTTCAACAGTTTCAATATGAAAAATAACTTTTATATTGATTCAATGGATTTGAAAAAAAAAAAAAAAAACGTGTCATGTATTTATTGCATTTTTGGGGAAAAAAAAAAAAAATCTTTGAAAATCAAAGCCTGGATTTGAATTTTTAATGTTATTATAACCTAAAGATGCTTCAAACCTAAAGTTTGAAACAGAAATTAGTGGTTTTCATCTTGCCACTTTCTTGGTAAAGAAAACACATTTTTACTTAAATTAATCCAAATGGATTTATAGCGTTCTGGAACCAAACTCTTCATATATATATCTAACTATATATGTGCAGCAGCAGCATTTCCTACGTGGTCAGAGCAGCATGTCTGTGGATGTGTTGGCAGTAGCAAGTCTCGGTACTTAGCGTAGCAGATCTATTCTACCAAGACCAAACACAATAACATTACCATGTATATTTCCATGCTAAAACTCTCAGAGAGTTGTCGTGACAGAATTGCAATATATTACAATATAAGTACAATATAAGTACAATTTAGTGGTAAATAAGGTACAATGATCTTTTAACTTTACTTTTGGGTTCACCGGTTCAATTATGAGTAGAGTTTGAGCAATGAGTTTGATTTGAACATGAGTTTGATTTCCTGGAGCAGGACTGATTACCTCTGGGGAAAATTCACATTTGTTATTTTTGAAAACACTATTAAAACCTGTTTGTCTTATAAACAGTCTTAACTACTTGCATGCCACATAAATATAAGCATTGCCTACACAGGGGACTTGACATAAAGAGCATTTAATTTTGTGAAACAGATTAGACTGTGTTGCTAATGGCCAGATCATTTAAGGAATTGTGAACCGGTCAAAATGATCATTCACTTGATTCTCCTAAATTAATGTCTCTTATTTTCCTGAGAGTCTAGACTTCTTGTCGTCCCCCCACCCCAAACCACTTAAAGGGATCAGAAGATGTTTAATGGAGGAGAGAGATGCATCTGCTTCACTTCTCTCTTCTCTTTTGGGATCGTCTACTTGGAAATGGCAATAATATTGAAGATTCTAGCAATTTCTTCTGTTCTTTATGTGCATAGATTAGTTGTTGGTGCTTTTCTGAAGGTTATGAAAGACATAATTCATAAAGAAAGTTTAATAAATGAGTGCTTGAAACCCTCTGGCAGAAACTCGTGTGTTTAAATGTCAGCTGTAAGATGAGAGCCCATTATGGAAAATAAAGACAAGTAGCAGAGCAGTATGTGGGCTTCGTCTTGGGTGAAAAACAATCTGTCTTCTATTTGTTAAATTTCGTATTAAATGTCTTCTCAAACGTCCATATGAGCAGTAAACTTTAGCTTCATTTTTTTGTATTCTAGGATCATTATGAGTCATATATTTTCTGGTATTTACTAGACATTTTCTATGGAGTTTGTTTCAGTTTTCTGATTCCTTTGACAGCTTTTATTGTACCTCTTCCATCAAGATCTGTCATAATCTACTTTTATAGTTTATATACCTACAGAATTTAGACACTTATGCCACACTTAAAATATGAAAATCATTGCATTACATTACAAAATAACAAACCAAGTATACTTTTTAAACAAAAATAGCACAAGCATACTTTTCATGTAAAAAGTTTCACAAAAAGAAAGTTTGTTAAAGGAATAACTTACCCAAAAATGTAAATAATCCACCTGACTCCAGTCCATCAATTAACATCTTGTGAAGTGAAAAGCTGTGTGTTTGTAAGAAACAAATTCATAATTAAGGCATTTTAACTTTAAACCATTGCTTCTGGCCAAAATACGAGTCCATAATCCATAATAACGCTTCCTCCAGAGAAAAAGTCCATCCCCTGTTGTCCTCTCACATCCAAATCAGTTTTCACTTGCAGACAGTGCTTGATCTGTGCATATTTCTCTACTTTTTCACTGGAGAAAGCAATATTATAGTCTTGATTTTTAGCTATAAGCATATATATGTGTTTCTTACAAACACACAGCTTTACACTTGACAAGACATTAAGTGATTGACTGGAGTCGTGTGGATTACTTGTGGATTATTGTGATGTTTTTATCAGCTGTTTGGACTCTCATTCTGATGGCACCCATTCACTGCAGAACATCCATTGGTGAGCAAGTGATGTAATGCATCTGTTCAAATGAAGAAACAAACTCATCTACATCTTGGATGGCCTGAGGGTGAGTAAAATTTCAGAACATTTTTGGGTGAACTACTCCTTTAAAGAACAATAGCATTTGAAATTTTTATAGTAGACCATGGCAGTAGTTAATGTGATGAACTCCACCTGTGGTTATTTTGCTAGGGCACTTGTTTGTGGATACCTGACTTCATACATCCACTACAAAGCTGAAAAGTTGGATGGTTGAAAGTCATTGCAAAAACGTCTGAGAAAAGAAATGTATTTTTCTGAGAAAAACTTTAGAATCAAGTTTGCAGATGACATTTGATTTGATATTTTATCTAATGCAGTGATATTAATACATTACTTTTTTTGGACTATCGTATGTCTTAGTGCCACAAAAAAACAAGAAATATTACACTGGTTAGAAGAACTTATAATGTAAAATGAATACCTTTTCAAAGGCAACCCAAGAACCCTATAAAGAATGGTTCTTCAATAAGATGGTTATTTGCTAAACCTATTTTTAATCAAGGCCTAAGTTTGAATGCCGTACAATTTGGCTATACACATATACTGTATACACATAGACATATTCAAAGGCTATTCTACTAAAAATCAATATGTGTGAAGGCAATAGTAGCACCAATACTAAAAGCTCTTTTTTTTTTTGCATGACGCAGGCCATTAAATTCCTTTATATCGCTCAGAAACCTAGATAAGCACCCCGTGACATTTCTTTATGCTTTATGCTTCTTTGCAAAATTAAACTTTAAGAGCTGTTTTCTTTGGCTTCATCCAACATTTCAAGTTTTTTGCAGCTTGTGTGTAGATATCCAACTGTGAAGTATTTCACACCATCTACTCTGTTTGACCCTTCCATCAATCAAAGACAATAACTTCCAACAATCACAGAATAACACAGGCTCCAGTTGCTCATCACTCGATTGTGAAATTTTGCCTACAGTACCATTCCGTTCCTGCTGATTTTGTCCCATCTGGCACAATTCAATTAAGCATATGCTTGTGAAGTTTCAAATTGGAAAGTTTTAAGGTGCTAACTGTTCAGAGGAACATCATGATCTTGTTTACATCAAAGTGAGAAGGGGCACCATGGCGGAGTGGTTTATGGGTTCCCTGTCTGCTCTTTATTAAAAGTCTTGTTGAGTCTCATGTAGTGGCTGTGTTGTAATGAAAGGCTCACAGCAAGCACTGAGGTGGTAATCAGAAAGCCCAGACTCAACTGGTAACCAGGGCAACTGGAAATCAGGACTCTTTTTTTTTTTCTTTCTCCCTCTCAGACTTTTTCACGGGGTGCTCAATGTCCATGGAATACTAATAACGTTTATTCATGTTTCGCTTGCCGCCGGTTACGCTAGACATCAAAACCCTGTCGAGAATAACGCGGAAAATTTTGCACGAGCAAATACATTATACACATCATCAGCCAATCAAACTGATTATTTAAATGACAGACCTTTCATCCAAACAAGCGCAAAAACACAAACACCCCACCACTGCCAATCATCATTTCTGGCTAAGAGGAATGTCATTGAGAGAACCTCTGTGCTCGTTTTGGTGAATAATCCTGGCTGGGGAAGGGAAATGGAAGGATTAAAGGGTAATCAAGCCCATGATGGATCTGGGACTGTAGAGCTCTCTGCAGTGCTGTTATAATATGATGCCATCTATTATACCCTGTGCTGATTCGTCATCGGAGCAGTAGTCTCTGCAGGTGCGGTATAATGGAGCTGGCCCAAACACACACATTAGGAGCCCATAATGGTCGTAATAAATCCCAGCATGCAGACAGTGTTCTGTCAGAACTCGCTTGTCTCTGGGAATGTGCAGCCTACCCTGAGGAAGGATGGTTCGTGTCAGAGCCTCCCAAGATGGCTGTCCAGACCTCTGTCATCTCATGGGTTCCTGCTGCTGTGACACTGGCCCTGTTTTTCCCTTTCTACCGTGTTTTGAGAACTTTCTTGGCAGCACTGTGAGGACATCCTTAATTCTGCTACAGTGAACTTCCTGTAATAGATATAATAGTTTCTGACTCAAGAGTTACAGTGTGGTTTTACAAGTTTTAAGTCTTAAAGGGGTCATATGATGCGATTTCAAGTTTTCCTTTCTCTTTGGAGTGTTACAAGCTGATTGTGCATAGATAAGATCCCTGAAGTTGCAAAGACTAAAGTCTCAAATCCAAAGAGATATTCTTCATCAAAGTTAAGACTCTGCCACGCCCCCCTAAAACGGTTTGAGAGAGGCGGGGCATAGAGGACCTACAATAATGCACAGTATTTGAAAAATAATGTGTTTTTTGAACATTAAAGCATGTCAACATATTCTGTTACACCAAATACACCAAATAATGATCTTTAAAAAAGCATCATATGACCCCTTTAAATTTCATACTAGTTTTGTTTACAATTGTTTGTTAAATTACTACTCTCTATATAATTGTCAGAAATATTTCTTATATTCTTTCTTTCTTTCTTTCTTGTCTATGAAAACAATGTATGCAGTTTTCCTTTCTTTTTCTTGCATTTGTGAAAAGTGCAGGTCATTTTGTCACACTGTACAACTAGCAAATAACTCATTTAAGCTACATTTTCCTTGCATTTGGCACTTGGTGAGTGTTCGTTTTGGATCCTTTTGGATCCTGTTTGATGTCTTAACAGCAACTGTAGAACTATAGAACTTTGAAGAACAGCTGTGGTACTCTGAGCTTTTAAGTGAGGGACGATTACTAGTTTCTGCATACAGCATCAATCACATACATGTAAGTGCTTTACAGTATGGGCTTTGAGCGCAGGTTGACAAAGGTGAATGATGTTCTAAGTGATTTCCAGGCACTTGTGCAGAGTGTGCACGTGTTTGAAAAGCTATTCAAGAACATCATGTTAACAGTTATGACTAGGGTTGGGAATTCGAAAATCGATTCCGATTCCAGAATCGGATACTAGGCTTGCTGGGATAGGCGGTGTTTTCGGTTATACCGGTGTTAAGCCGCAACACCGGTTACGTCATTTGCCTACCGCGGCACCGCACCCCACCGTCGTTTAGATTTTTTTATAGTAACAAAAATTATTTAGCCTAGTTCAGTTAGAGGACAGACACTTTTAAAAACTAAACACTCAATGCAGCGTGCCGAACCGTGCGCGAACGACAAGACCCTGCTCTGACAGGAGTCAGATTTAATTTATCACGTGAGGAGAGTGAATCAAACTGACTGACAAGAGTGAGGTGAGAAAGACAAGACGATGGCAGAAGATGGTTTAGAAAGGAAATGCAAAGGCACCTGTCTGGCAATATTTTAGATTTTGAAAAACCTATTGACTGGAAGTTTTTTTCATTCAAACATACATTTGTTTCTTATTTATTTGGTTCCACAGTGTTTGTTGATTACTTTATTTAAACTTTGTGTATTTTATTTATTTTATTTTACATCAAGGTGTATATGCCGTGCCTCCAAGCTTTCTTATTAGTTTTGCTAATAAACGTTCTATGTAGTGTTGTTTTTGGCGGCCTGTTTTATTTATAGTTTTAGTCTAGTCTTTGTGTGAAACCGTCATTTTAGTTTTTATTAGTTTTAGTCACGTTCACACTCTTTTTAGTCTAGTCAAGTTTTAGTCAACTAAAAGTCTGAGCATTTTAGTCTAGTTTTAGTCGACGAAAACTGATGACATTTAGTCTAGTTTTAGTCAATGAAAATTGTATTTTAGTCTCTTTTTAGAAATGCAATTCTATTTAACCCAGTCAATATAGTATAAGTACCTAGTAGTATAGACGAAACCAAAATTTTCTTTTAGCCAAACCCATTTCAAACAAGGTTATCTTATTATATTATTGTTACCTTATAGACTCAAGAATACATCCATTCCAGACACGGAAGACGCTCTGATTTGAATTTACAACATTTATTTTACCAACCAAACATGTTAGAAGTACACACACATAAATTTAAATAAAAAGAATAAATAAAATAAGATAAATAAAATAGCATCACATGACAATGCCAGAAAAAAATTAATACATTCAAGTTTAACAAAGAGAAACAAGGTGCTTGAATGCTCGAGCTACAATAACATACTAAAAAGTGCAAATAAAATGTGTGTGTCTGTTACTTGTATTGCTTGTAAACTGAAGTCAGATTTTGCATCATAAAAACTATTAAAAGATATAACACTACAAATGGTTTGGACCTTAGAGAGATATAATGGGATGGGAAGCACTGGCTGCATACAGTGGAATTCGTTCACAGAAAAGAAAGAACAAACAATACTGAATTATGTCAACTACTGAACCAAATAACCAGCAGTCTCAACAGCAACTACATGCCCCTAATTTGAAAGTGAAAGTAAAACTCGCACGGTGCTTTTTCAAGCTATTTGAAAGCCAAGAAATCCGAGGAAAAGAGGGAAAACTCAAACGAACAATTGCTTGACGCCGAATTGCGGCAACTCAATTGCCGCTAATTTGAAAGTGAAAGTAAAATGCGCACGGCACTTTTACAAGCCATTGGAAAGCGAAGAAAAGAGGGAAACTCAAATGAAACGGATCAAAACGATCAGACCAGTGTGATTTGAACATTTAAATCTGCGTTCGCACTGCCATTGACCTAAAGAGAGCAGCTGTCATTTGTCATGAACGAAACAGCTTCACAGTCATTTCAGCCACACAGTATCAATATTTCTGTGTTACACAAACATTCAAATCGCAGAAGTACTGGGATAAAAGTTTATAGTTCAGATATAAACTGTGTGTACAATGTGTATGGTAGCGATTAAAATAGAGTAAATCACCTTTTGAAAGTAATTTGACACTTCAAATGAAGATTTACGATTACATTGTTACGACAGTAGGTGGCGAAAATGGGCTGTTAAAATGTATTTGTCTTTGAATCATATAAAATTCAAACGATACCCAACCCTAGTTATGACAGTATATTGACAGACTTGATATCGTACATTTCTTTGTTCATCCACTTAATTCCTTTGAATACCATTGAGATCACCCTGGAAAGAGGTTGTTTAATTCTGCCTTATGAAAAAATAGTTGCCTTATGAAATGGCCCTAATGGGCCTTATACTGGAATTGATTAAATGTACCCATATGCTTCAGAACCTCTGTCACTTTGGCACTGAACATAATTGGATGTAATTAAAGAATTAAGTAGAATAAATTCAGGCACTGTAGTGCAAATCATTGCTCAGAATTCATGTTAAATTTCTCTGGTGGTTCTTCAGGAAAGGTGGCACTACAGGACTAATATCTCATTACTACAACCAAATTACTCCATTTTCAAGAATGTACAAATAAGGCTCCATTTAATTGTGCCTCCACTGACGTGATTTTCAGTTTTTGTGGGGTTTAGTAGAAGTTCTCAATGTTTTTTTTTTCCATTATCAGCAAAAAGCTACAGATCTATGGTGGATCCATACAGTAAAATCTTTTGAATTATAATTTTATCGTGTGTGTGTGTGTGATCATATACTTTTTCCAAGTAAAATGGATAATTTTAGTAACTAATAATTTTCAGGTGTAATTTGTTGTGTAATTGTTGATGAGGGAAGGTGTGACTTGAAAAGGCAAACACTTTAAATTCAGACATGCATAATTATTAGGTCGATTTCTACTGCAAGTAATAATGGGCAAAAAAGGAGACTTTGACTGAAAACTCAAAAATTACAAAATGTCTGTCAGAAAAAAAAATTCAGTACTCTGGAAATGTCAAAACTATTAAAGTGTGACCATTGGACAATCAAGTGGTTTGTCAATAATAGTTAGCTGGGTCTTAAAAAAAATAAATAAATAAAAAATAAATAAATAAATAAATGTGTTGAGAACAAAAGGCGCAAGCTAATGGACACAGAGCACCAGTTCGAGTCAGGCAACAGCAAAGTGAGGGTGGTGTAATGGTGTGGGCTGCTATTATTAGTGATGAGCTAGTTGGACCTTTTCAGGTTGCAGATGGACTGAAAATGAAATCCCAAAACTACTGCCAGTTTCTGGAAGATACGTTCTTCAAACAGTGGTACAAGAAGTAGTCAGCAGCATTCAAGAAGGCCATGATCCTTATGCATGACAATGCTCCATCACATGCAGTCAAGTTTGGCTTGCCAGAAAAGGCTTCTTAGATGCTAGAATAATGGCCTGGCCCCCTTGTTCATCTGATTTAAACCCAACTGGAAACTCGTGGGCCCTTCTCAAGCATGAGATTTACAGTGACGGAAAACAATACAAGTAATTGAAAAGAAAGATGGCTGTACTGGCCACTGAATATTTTGAAAGGACATAATTTTTTGTTTGTTTGTTTGTTTAAACAGTCTCGTATTACACATTGAGATAAATGAAGAAAAATCATATAATCTAACTGTCTAATAAGTTTGCATGAAAATATTTGATGATAAAATATTTAATATACATTATATATTATTTAATTCTATTATACATATCTGATGTTCTTAGAATTTCAAAGTTAGAAAAAAAACATTGTATGTAAGATTACAACAATTTATACTTAATTATGATAATTGTTATATTAATTTAGTTAAATTTCGTTTCATTTCAGTTTGCGACCTTAAATTTAAATTCAGATTGGAAGTCTATGTCCTGTTTGCTACAATGATGTCAAATGTCTAATTCAGAGCCTATATGCAATCTCGTGAAAAGAACTGAGATTTTCTTTTCCCCAATCTGTTTATACATTGTACAAGTAAGCAATGTTTATTAATATCAGCCTTTCATTTTCTATTATGTTAAGAGCATTCTGCTGCTGTGGGTATTTATTGATTTGATTTAAATAGCTATCTCTATGATGTCTAGGCTGATTTCTGTGCACATTCATTTTAATAACGCCTCAGTTCTCCAGTGCAAACATCTGTTTATGGCTTGCCATATTGTTCATAAGTCAATACCTATATTTATGATTAAATCTGTCCTATGCATTTTTGCATAACCTCTTCCCCTCTGTAATCCCCTCATCAAAATTGCATTAATTATTTATTTATATTTCTGCATTGTCTCAGGCATTACGCTCATAACAGCATGACATTTTTCTTGGTGAATCTAATGTAATTTGCCCCAAAACAGGCCGCGGTGTGTTAAAAACAGAAAAGGCTGTGCTCTTGAAACACCGTTTTAAAAGGGTTTAAATCCTCTGAGAAATTTTACCATCAAGTGGGATTACTTCTTGAGCCAGGAATGAGGGAATCCATAAAGATTTAAGCTCTTTGGAGTGCAAGTACAGCTCTATTTTTGCAGGGTGCAGGTCAATAATGTCGCTCAAAAAAAAGACTGAGGGCACATCATTCAAGAAAGAACCCATGACAATATTCATGCTTGCTTTGTTATCATGCTTGATATTTTTAAACATATAGTTAGACTTTTTTAATGCACAATTTGAATAATAAACACTGTTTGCTCTGATAAGCATGATTTTTATATTATAGATAATAGGTCAAAAACATTTCTTGAAACTTGGCTTTTTGAACTCACATCATCAGTGTTATTAGTATAATTGAGATAATATTGTAGTTTTAAAAAATCTGCTTTTATTTTAATATTTTCCATTTTAATTTTAGTTAAAGTTTTAGTAATTCTGTTGAGTGTTTTTGTCATTTTAAGTATACTTTTTAATTGTTGGCAATTGGCAAATGTTGAAATGTTTACATTTTTTATATTTTTATTTCAGTTAAGGTTTATTTCAAGTAGAGATTTTATTATTATTATTATTATTATTATTATTATTATTATTATTATTATTATAGTTTTAGATGATGTCTGTAGTAAAATTATGGTGTTAGTTTAGAAATAATTGTAGCTGGTGTGGCTAAAACTTAATATTGCACTAAACTAACTGCTGCGCTGAACTGTTTGCTTAAGACAGCAAAAATATAAACAGATAAATTGTGGGCTAAAACAGAATTGATTTACACCCAGCTGGGAGAGAAACACAGTCAATTTGAAGCCTGTCTTATTTCAAATCCATTATGTTGTGCTTGTGATGACCATCAGATAACAGTGAAGTGAAGCAGACAATTAGTAAAAGAAGGTTGAATATGAGTTTTATGAGACCAGAATTTCCCAAAGTAAAAAAAAAAAATAAAATAAAAAAAAGCTGCACAAAAATACGTCTGAGGTCTGAAAGCAAGAGTTTAATTTATGATTTAGATTGAAGTTTTAATTTTTTTTTTTCAATGCCAAGTTTTTTAACCCTTATGTTGTGTTTCGGTCATTTTGACCCCGAGAAGAATTACTTTTTCTTGATAATGGTAGTTAATGTTATTGTACTAAAACCTACAGACGTTCCTCACACAGGGTATAACAACTTCCCCATTGTGATAATTTTTGTACGATTTTGTGATTGTTTCCCCCCTCACCTTTTGGTGTTCCTGGTCAAAAATAACCGGCCTACAAAAAATTGCTTTTAAAGGGGTCATATGATGCGAATTTTTCCTTTCTCTTTGGAGTGTTACAAGCTCTTGGTGCATAAAGAAGATCTGTAAAGTTGCAAAGACTAAAGTCTCAAATTCAAAGAGTTATTCTTTATAAAAGTTAAGAGTCAACCACGCCTACCTAAAACGGCTCGTTCTAACACGCCCCCACATACCTACGTCACGATCTGGGAAGATTTGCATAACACCGCCCAAATGTGCACGCAAAGAAAGAAAGCGTGGTTTCAGGAACAGCAGTAGTGTTGATGCAGC
>NW_015627248.1:372125-395751 GCF_001515625.1 Sinocyclocheilus rhinocerous
GTTATGCCTGGAGCTGATCCGTGCTGGTCACTTAGGAAATACATCAACTTCGCGCTGTGGATCGCCGGATCGGCTTTCACCGTGGACGAAGTAGAGTCCAGCCCGGGGTCGTCACATGTGGTTGCCTCCGCTCACTCTAAGCCTCCAGCCTCCGCTCACGCTAGCCCGCTGTGTGTTTCGTTGTGAAAGCGAAACTACTTTGTTTGGCCTTCCAAAAGAGGACACGACTAGAAATCAGTGGTTAAGTTGTATTTACAACACTGTTCCAGAACAGTTCAACCCAAATATTCAGATGTGTCCAGGGCATTTTATGGAGGACTGTTTCCTGATCCTGGTAGAGTAGACTACAATGCCGGCTGTTCTGACTCACAGACTGTAAGTACGTTTTTTATATTTAAAGAATTTGCCACTGACGATTCAAACGCGAGTTTTGAGCAGTGTAGAGTATCGCTTGTTGTTTGTCATTTCTCCGATCACAAAAGCAGACATGGTTTTAAGGTTACGTGGCGCGATGCAACGCAACGTGTAAAAAGACAGTATAAGTCATTATAATCAGTAATTATGTTCCCACTGGATGCAACGAATGCCTCATTTATAATGGGTTTGGTCCCACTTTATATTGTGGCCCTAATACCTGTGTACTTACATGGTAACTAGATGTGTACATAGTATGTAACCACAGTGTAAGTACATATTGATACATAGTATATACAGCTGTAATGTTTGTGTAACTACACATATGTAACAACCCACTGAATGTTATGTGTAAATACAAATGTGTAACAGGACATTGTTAACAACACTTTTTGGTAATGAATGTACAAATGTGTAACAGGACTAACAGCATTTTTTGGTTAAGAAAGTGTAGCACTTTATATTAAGTAAACAATTCCTATGGATTTACCATGTAATTACTCTGATGTTACACTGCAGCGGCCAGTAAGTTAGGCTTTACACATAAATTGTGGTTGGTGTGCAGAATGTTACACTTTATATTAAGTGTACAGTTCCCGAGGAGTTACCATGTAAGTACACTGGTATTACAGTGGTGCACCAACTCCACCAACTTGAGATCCAACTCCTCTCACTTTACATATCCCTAAACCTACCCATTTCCACCCCTAAACCTATCCATCTCCACCCCCTGGATCAAATTGTTCCATTTACTCTAATACATATTGTTGTTACAAAATGCAGTTATACGTATATGTCCTGTTACACATTTGTACTTACACAAACCATTCGGAGGGTTGTTACATGTGAGTAGTTACAGAAATATTACAGCTCTAGATACTATGTAATAATGTGTACTTACACTGTCGTTACATACTACGTACACATCTAGTTACTATGTAAGTACACAGGTATTAGGGCCACTTAATATAAAGTGGGACCATGGGTTTTAATGTTTTTGTCTCATCGCTCCGGCCAGGACAAGGCATCACAATATGGTAAGGGGCGTAACATTTCCGTCACACGCTTGAGGTATTCGGCCAATCACAACGCACTGGACAGCTGGCCAATCAGAGCACACCTTGATTGGGCATGGAGGAGAAACAGTAATGTACAGTATGTGTAAAATAATGTGTTTTTTGAACCTTAAACCGCATAAACACATTTCATTACACCAAATACACAAAATAATGTTCTTTTTAGCAACATCATATAACCCCCTTAAATTTCATCAACTTGTCTATCAGCTTGATTACTTTCCATTAGTACATGTTTTTATTATTATTATTATTTTTTTTTTTGGAACTGCTTGATTGTAGACCTCATTGATCTGAGCTTAAGCACCTTTTTGAGTGAATATTGCAAAAATTATCCACAAATAATGCTTTTTTTCACTCAAAAACTGAGGTGTGTGAGCTCAGATCAGTGAGGCATACGAACAATCGGTTCCAAAAAGAAATACAAAAACTGTGCTAATTGAAAGAAAACAAGTTGACAAAAAGACTGAATCCAAGATTTGGTGATATTATAGTATAATGAGAGATTTACAAGCAATTTTTAAAAGGCTGGTCTTTTTTGACCAGGAACACCATATTAGGTAAATGATGTTCAGCATAGCACCAGGGTTAAATGTATGTTTTATTCATACAGTATTTTGCATAAATATAAAACATATATTGCTATGTATATATTATACCATGGCTGCATCCGAAAGCTCTAAAATGCTGCCTTCGGAGGCAGCATTCCAAGGCAGGAAGGCATCAAGGCATGTCCGAATCCAAATCCTGCTTTACTTCCTGTCTCCGGAGGTACCTTCTTCTGATCTAGTTTTGAAGGCAGCATAGATGTATCCTTCGCTGCCTTTGATATCCCACAATCCTGTGCGTTCCATTCCGTGACGGTTGGGATAAAAAATAAAGATGGCGTCTGAAAGTTGCGTTTGGTGGTCAGTTTGTGTGTAAATATATGTTTCTGACTAACTTTTTGCACTTTTGATGTTATTTCTAGCGAGAAATGAGTATTATAGTAATTAAATATTCGTTTAGTTATCACCAAAACTCGTTCTATTTTGTTGTAGATCATTAAACCGTTACGCTGCCTCAGAAGCCTGTCCGAAATCAGTTTCACGAGGTGCCTCCGTGCAAAAACGCTGCCTGCAAAGTCATTGCCTGATAAGGCAGCAAGGTAGCAAGTCAGCTGCCTAGGCTTTCGGACGCAGTCCATGTTTCCACTTGTCAAAAAATTCATCCTACACTTCCATATTCATATGCTACAGACATTTTAACAGTCATCTAGAGAAGCATAAGTGAGGATTAGACAGTAGACAGATTGTAAGGCCTTTCCTGGGTCTTTCTGGCTAATCGCAGGCACATAGATCATTCAGCAGACAATGCATGAGTACAGAGTTATAGCAAAAGCAGGTATGGATTGAGATGAGAGTAGCTTGTAGATAGTGTGCAGTAAATCACACTGGAATGACTCCATAATGCTTGCAGGTCTAGATGTGTTAGTAAATATGCTCCAGTGGAGGTCACACAGTAATGGCACAGAGGTCAGAAAAATAAACGGAGGTCAGAATTTTTGCAATTTGCATCTGTGAGGGTCTTATAAAATCTTGAAGCTTTTATATATCATTTTGTCTTTTCAACATCAAAATGAAAATGCAAATATATTAAAGGCAGACAGTTTAACAGAATGCATGTGCGGTATAATTACTAGTGCTACATGAGGAATGTTTCTCATTCTTAGTAACACTATTTCATCTCAGCTGAAGGCCACAGAAATATTCTACAGTTGGAGGAGATGTTTAATATTTATAGTGGCACTATAGGTCTCCAGAGGCCACATGCGCTAGGCAAAAAAACCTACCTTGAGATCATCCTTTGAGAAATGGCTTTCTCTTGTACCCATAAATTTCCCCCTATCCTTCAATTCAATACGGAAAGGCCAGGAGGAGATCACATACATCACGTAAATGTGAGGATGAGCATTAATGCTTATGAAGTGCTGTGTTTTGTGCGCAACATATTGCTGTAATTTAGTTTTGGTGACACAATATAGTGAGATTTTGGTAAACTTTGGACCTGGATTAATCAAAAGTTTGGAGTCTGAAAGATTTTTCTTTCTTTTTATGAAATTATATTTCTTCAGGCAATTGATCAGAAGTGACAGTAAAGACATTTATGATGTTGCAAAATGGTTTCAGTTTTAGATAAATGCTGTTCTTTTAAACGTTCTGTTCATCAAGGAATCTTCACAGTATCACAGTTTCCACAAAAAATATTAAGCAGCACTGCTGTTTTCAACATTGGTAATAAAAAGGAATGTTTCTTGAGCACCGAATGATCATTTTAGAATGATTTCTGAATGATCATGTGACACTGAAGACTGGAGTAATGACGTTGAAAATTCAGCTTTGCATCACAGAAATAAATGACATTTTAAAATATATTAATATAGACAACAGTTATTGTAAATTTTAATAATATTTCACAATATTACAGTTTTGACTATATAAAATAAATGTAGTCTTGGTGAGCATAAGAACCTTAATCAATCAATCAATCAATCAATCAATCAATCAAAACCCAAAAGTTTGTATTTATTTATTAACATTTTATATTTACAAGTAAAGATGCAACATCACACTACATAATCACGCACTTTTAACATCATTCATCCAACTTTTGTTGTTGTGTGATCTTGCGCTTGTGCTTGGCTTCGGAAATGGATATCAGGTTGGCCACTCTCCAGTGTAAGGTCGTCCTAACAATCGCTTTACCTCTAATAATAGGTTTTACTGTTACATGAGCCAGGGCGAACATGAAGTCCTTCACAGGCCTGTTCCTTGAATATCATGTGCTTTTTTGTAATTTTTTTAAACTTTAAAACTGTTGCCCTTTTCTTTGAATTCAAATACCTGAGCTCAGTGGAGGTTCTGCTAATTGCTTTTGTCATCCACTTTGTTCACTTGTTCTCTCCAAGGCAATGAATCACCAAGGTACATTTTCCTGCAATGCTGGCAGAACAAAGGAACTCCCAAAACACCATTGGCCTTTCTACTTAATGTCAGTTCATTTCAACAGTCAGTTTTTATCGCTTAACTGTAATTCACAGTTAGTGGATCTGAACATTGTCTGAGCCTCAGACGGCATGGCCACTTGGCTGATCCATAGTGCACAGCTATTGCCGACTGAAACATTAAATGTATCAGTTTTTATAAAGGTAATGGGTTGAGAGTTTTGTTTTGAGGCACTTAGAAGCTAGCAAAACAGATAGATAGAAACATACAATATTGTTCAAAAGTGTTCAGAACATTATTGTTTTCACGATTTATTTGATCAAAAATAAAATAGCAATATAACAATAATATTGTCAAATATTATTTCAATTTACAATAACTGTTTTCTATTTGAATATATTTTAAAATACAATTTATTTCTGTGATGGCAAAGCTGAATTTTCATCAGCCTTTAATCCAATCTTCAGTGTCACACAGTGATTTGCTGCTTAATAAACATTTCTTATTATTGTTAAGAATTTTTGTTTTTGTTTTTGTTACAATTTAATGAATCTTTACTGGAGGAGGAAAGATATTTAAAAACTAAATGGGCAGTTCATCTTAATTGGATGAATGTTTCAAAAGAACAGCATTTATTTGAAAATAAAATTAAATGTATTGTCACTTCTGATCAATTTAATGCATTCTTGCTGAATAAAAGTATTAACTGTGTACATGTAAAGACTACTATACATAGATACATTTATATCTGCAAAATAATAAGTATTTATTACTTACAGAGAGAAATAAATTCTGCTGTCTGCACTGCTTCCATTTTTTTTCTTTATAGCATCTTTTTGCACCTTTTTAAAATAATTTGTCCCCATACTTTTCTATTGTTGTTGTAAAATCCATGTCAGATCAATCCAGCCTTGCACAGCATGTACAATCAAATTAAATTCTAGTTGATCACTTTAAATGTCATTCATAATTATGGTTCTGGATCACAATAAGTGTCAAATCAGAGATCAGATCAGATCAGTGTCAAATATTAAAACTTCTGTTTACTGTGACCAAACTCAGTTATCAATGTATTTTAATTATAACAACATAAACTATACCTTACAAAGTAAACCTTATTTTACTATAAATCAGTAAATAATAATCAAGAAATTATTTAATCAAGAACAAGGAGCCACAATAGGAGTGGCAGGAGTAGCATGGCACTTTCTGCAGCTGGAAAGGCTCATCCTCTGGACTTCCCAGGCCCTCTGCCCGGCGCTGGCGGTCCAGCACAGTAATTAGTTCTGTGGCCACCAAGCAAGCCCTCGTTTCATGACTGGAACTTATATAATTACAATAGGGGCACAAGACCATGGCAAGGTCACTATCAGTTTCTGATGACATTTTATTCTGCCAGTGTGGAATTGAAAAAGTATCAGACCACGTCCTTTTCACCTCCACCTCCTTTCTTTCTGCAGCAAAATTGGAAGACAATAATACAGCAATGCTTGCTTATTCATTTCACCATTCTGGTTGATTGCGCATTGAGTTCTGATCCATACGCTTTGCAATGATTTTCCTAAAATAATGTCTCATTATCAGCTTTGTGTGGGTGACATAGTGAATAGGTGTCTGTAAAAGTGCTTTACAGTGAGTTGCAACAAAGAGAAATCAATAAAATGTCTGCTTCATGAATGCTAGAGAACCCTTTTCCATATATTTAGACTCTAGAGACAGCTGCCTTTTGAAAAGCCATTCATTTTCCCTCTTTGCATTGTAATGGCTATAGTGGAGTTAATCAGGGATTTCCTTAGTGCATATGGAGTGGGCAATGTTGTTTTGTTTTCTGATTTATTTGAGTGGAAACACAGATTTTTGGCTGTGGTTGGATTTGCTTCCAGGGGAGAAAATGAACACTTTCAGCTCCATTTGAGAGCTGGCATGAGGCAGGAACTCAGTGGGACTTGTGTTGTCAGTTTGAGTGCCAAATGCATTTCTCTGCTCATCAGATCAATCTCACCTTGCTTACATCAAGACGAGACGTTTACCGAGTTCATCATGGGAAGCAACCGTGTGTCTTACTTCACCTGATTTACATTCCACTCCAGATGAAACCAGAAGTTTAGATGTGTGTCAGCTGTTGTGGATTTTTCTGTGCTATAATACTACCAAACAGACAGAGCCTGCTAATGTATGACTGCTCCTCGTGAGGATCAATGATATTTTGTTGGTTGATAATGTCAAGCTCTTTCGCACAGAAAAAAAAGCCTCTCTGTGAACATTTTTCTTCTTCTTGTTTTCTTACAGATTATCCAGACTATCGAATATACAAGGCCAAACCAACACACTGAAGATTTAAGTCCGTTTTCCAAAAAATGTCTTGAGATTTGCAGAGGACTGCAGTGCAGACAGGATAATTGTTTTTGGCTTTTATTGTTGATTTCTGTGTTCGAGGTTAACACAGAAAAGTGCACTGCATTTTTGGGGTCTTCAAATAATATACATGAATCGAGAATCAGCATTTAGCCTTAGCACATAAGTCCAATGCAAATTATTTGGAAACACTTTACAATGAGGTTTGTTTGTTTGTTTATTTATGCAAAAGCATTAATTTATTAATACATTAATTTATAAAATTTTTTTTTTTACAAATGTAAAGAAATGTATGAATGTACAAATGAGATTGACATTAACCTATATTAATAAATGCTATAAAAAGTACTATTTGTTGTTTGTTCATTTTAGCTTGCATTAAATAAAATGCATAAAAATGTTAACATGTAGAACTTTATTGAAAACTGTTAACAATTTTTTTATATCATGATGCTTTATGATTCTCTCTCTCTCTCTCTCTCTCTCTCTCTCTCTCTCTCCCTCTCACTCTCTCACTGGCACTTTTTTTCTGGCAATTCATTCATCATACTGTTAAACACATAATGGAAAAAGTTACTTCCAAAAGCAGACGTTAAATTCCAGTGCTGTATTACTACTTTTGTTTGCATTCATCTGCCATCTGAGTGATTATGAGATTCTCTAGAGAACATTTGGTCTTCGATCTTACCGCATGAGGAATTCCTTACTGGCCATTTATGCTTGGCAATATTTAATAGCTCCAAACTTCCTTTGATCCTGAAAATTGTCTCTGTTGAGCGCAGCCACTGAAAGACACTAAAACCACAGCATTCTGGACACCTAATCGATTTCATTTCAAGGCCTTTTGTGAAAGCCTGCCCAATCTAACTATTAGTAAAATTAATGAATAATAATTTAGCTGTAAATAAAATGATCTACGTGATGACTTTTCACCTGACGACCTCATCCGGGACGATCCCTCATGTCCAGACACCTTTAGTAATTTAGCGCACTACTAGGATACCTTCAATAACGTCCGCGGCTAGCGGTAAGTGGAGTTCTCAGTAGAGCGGTGTGCTTGTATACTTTTATTAATGAATTATTATTATTTTACAAGAATTATGTGAAGAGTCCATGCACAGCTGTTATTTTATATTGCTGTGTGTAGCCTGTGGAAGTAAGGTTAACTGTAGCAAGGGGCGTAGCCATCATTTCAAATTTTTTATTATTTTTGTTTTCTAATTGACAGGTTTCATTCAGTTTTTTTCTCTTATTTTTAATTGGCTAAGAAATCAAATACACTGCTGGACAATAACCAATAATTTGTATTCAATAATATTTCTGTCCTATATTTTCCTAATGACAATTTTATGATTGGTTTATATAGGCTACTATGACCCCCCCCCTTTTTTTATAACAGAATATGGCAGGAAATATATTTTATAGTTTCTATACTAAATGATATGTCAATTAGCACTGCATTATTCATATACTTTATTTATCTATTACCTGGGGATGACTTGAAAAACACACATAAACCATATATTTTGTAAATAGTGTGTTTATTGTCTTCACGTTTCATCAGTCAAAACATGTCTGCTTTATATTCAGCTCAGCTAACGTTACAGCGGATATTGGTTTGCCTACAGCGATAGCTGGATGCTTTTGTCCATATTAGGGATTTCCTGCACACGTCATAAGTTATTACTTCTATGAGTCCGTTTTGGACTTTCTGCGCTCTCCGGCTTCGAGTATGAATGAAGCACACACTGCATGAGAGTGTTTAGCACTCCATGATGTTCACATCGCGTCATTTTGGATACGAATTCAACGTCAGGTCATGCATAGACTATCCTGTCTCTTTGAATTTAAATCTAGATTTATTTACACTGGCCCGTGAAAACCTCTACATGAACACACCTGCCCGAATAAAGTGCCGAATTTACATTTCATTAAAATTAATTATTTATTAAATATTAAAAAGGCAGCTAACGTAGTTCTACACAGCAATATAAACCAGTGTTTCCCAACCTTTTTTTAGTCGCGGCACCCTTTGGAAATTTTAACAAACAGAAAAGTTTAACGGGCATCGAGAGGTCTTGACTTGTTCATGTTATCTGACTAAAAACTATTCATACTTTGAACTATTGCCTTAAAAATAATTATCACAACACTGGTAAAACAGGCTTATACTGATTTTCTCATCCTCCGAATGATTATTATTATTTTTGACAGAAATATATATTTTTTCTACAACAGCAACAGTAGTGTTTACAACAGCAAAACCACCATACCCTGTAAACGCAATAATAATAATAATAATAATAATAATAATAATACAGTTCAGTTTCTAATTCCAGAGTTAAGAGGTGCAAATACATTTTTTATTTTTATTTTAAACTTTTAAAAATGTTCTTTTCTGTTATGTTTCTTTTTCAAAACTGATTCAAACTAGTGGTGTTTCGTTTGTGAAGGATTTTTACAAATCATTTCAATGATTTAATAACTCTCTCATAACAAATGACAAATAAAAAATTTTCGCCACCTATTGGCATAATTATATAATTTGAACTGAACAAATAACTTTGTAAATGTGAGAAATATGTTAAATATGTCAAGTAAAATGTGGGGTTAAAATCTGATGAAAAATGCTCCTCACATGCAAATTCCGCTCACAGGAAACCTTCAACATTAGCATGCAGCCCATTTTTATTTCCTGCTGTATTATGTTTGTGTACTTTTATATAAAAAAGTAAATATTTACTTTTTCCTTTCTTGTCACCATATAAGATACCTTATGCATACCTGTTTGCATAAATTAGTCTTCACCCTGTTATGGTTTGAGGATGTGTCCACACAAAACAAAACAAAACAAAACAAAACAAAACACATGCTGTTTGTCATTTCTATTGCAGCACATTATGACTATCTTATGCAGCCTGTTTGACAATGTCACTGTGAAAGTCACTTTGTACTGCTTTATATTCACAAAGAGGGGGAAAAAATATCAGATCAACCTACTATCTTTGGCAAACCCTGAAATTACTTGTTTGTGATGAGTTCAGTAGCGTTGAGTGGAAACAACATCTACTTTGCATGTTTTCTATTTAAATTTCACACAAGGGTTAAGGGGTGTTATGATCACATCAGCATCGGCACAGCAAAATTACTGTGCTGATCAGTGAATGTGATTATAGTGTATTGAAATATTTCATCTCTGGGTGAGTTCTGTTTGCATTCTGGAACAGAGCTCTTTGGTGGCTTACAAGTTTTTTGTGACCTTTTTTGAATATTATTATGGCTGTATTTATTTAATCAACAATACATTAAATAATAATACCAGTGATGGTGTGAAATGTTATAAAAATTGAAAAGAACTGTTTGCTATTTAAATATATTTTCAAAATGTGATTTATTCCTGTGATGAAAGCTACATTTTCAACAACATTACTCCAGTATTCAGTGTCAAATGATCTTTCAGAAATCATTCTAATATGCTGATTTGTTGCTCAAGAAACATTTCTTATTAGTATTATCTATGTTAAAAAGAGTTGTGCTGCTTAATATTTTTGTGAAAACGGTGATACATTGTTTTTTTTCATCTCTTTTTAGTGAATAGAAAATTTAAAAAAGAACATGTATTTGAAATAGATTTTTTTAAATACTTCTGATCAATTAATGCATCCTTGCTGAATAAAAGTATGTATTTCTTTTTTTTTTTATATTATGACATATTATTATAATATACAGTGTGTATATATATATACAATGCACTGGATTTATTTATTCAGAATTTTAGCAGTTTATTGACACTTTTTAACCTACTCGAACATATCTGTACTTTACGTTTTTAGCTCACATGAAAATAGCACAAGTGGCTGTATGTAAACACCTGTGCTTTTGTTTTGCAATGAGTGAGACTGTGTGGGAAACCCTTTAATGGAGGTGGTTTGTGTGTGTATGTGGCTAATTACTGCGAGCACACGCTCTCAATCTGGATTCTTCAACATTAGAATAGTCTTTTACAGAATTATTAGTGAACAAGACTTAATGTCCCTCGTGGAAGCAGAGTTGACTGTTGTTTCATTATGGCTCAATGGCACTGTGAGAAACCAAGAGCGACGCACCAACTGTGCATAAACACATCAATACCTCTGCATGTTTGTGAAGGCTTTGATTGTAAAACAAGCAAATAAGGGTTTTAATGTTTAATCAAACCCCGGTTGACTCTGTGAATTGGTTATGCTGTCTGATTGAGACAGGGTCTCTCCTCACTAATCTCAAATGGTCAATTAGAACCACTCTAGACATATGTCAGTAGTGCCTTAGAATGCATTGATTAGCACAGCAATACAAGTGAGGCTCTAGCAGAGCTCTGTCCATAAAGTGGAAGTGTGTAGTTGTGTACATTTGAATGTGTTGTAAGGCAAGGGTATTTAGAGGGTATAGCAGTCCCTGCATGCAATATGACGTGCAACTGATGGAATCATGAAGAAAAGGTTTCATTTGAATGAACATAACCTTGTCTTGGGTGTTTTTGTTAATGTCTTCAACCTCTACAGATCAGAAACTGAGAAGAAGTTCAATCTTTGTATAACTCTCTGACAAGGAAAATGTAATCTGGTCGTTTTTAATTTCATTGATGTGATTGATTAATGACATCAGAAATTAATACACTGTAAGGCGCGTCCTTTTTTTTGCTATTTAACTCATTTTCAAATCAAACTGCAATAAATTATAAAATGACATTTTTACATTATTTATTGACTATATGCTACTTCTTGCATTTATGTCAGTTACCAAAGAAATGCATGTATAAATCTTAATTGGATGTATGGATATTATGGATAAAGGTCTCATATTTTACCGGGAAGCAATGTTTTGAAATGAAAAATGTCTTGATGATTTTTTTTTTTATTACAAACATGCAGCTTTCATTTCTTAGAAAGTTAATTGATGGAGTGGAGTCGAATGGATTACTTGTGGATTATTATGATGTTTTTATCAGCTGTTTGGACTCTCATTCTGACTGCACCCATTCACTGCATTTCCTTTCTAAACCTTTTTCTAAATAGCCATTGATGAAGAGTCCAAACATGAAATAAAACAGCGATAAATTATAAACTAATATTTTTAAATTATGTATTAACTCTAGATTGTTTATCACACTGTATCCTTTTTAATGTCTGTTCCAGTTGCTCACTTTAGGGAAGCAAAAGGTTTCACAAATCCTGAGCAGTGGCTCAATTACTAGCAAATTAACATTCAAACAGCTTTATGTCCTTATTGATTAGCTGAACACTTGCTAATGGAAAGTGGACCACATGGTCATTTAGACATATACTGAAGAAAAAAAACAAAAAAACAATTATAACAATGAAATTGATACAAAGAAATGGTAAGTAACACATTGAATTAAATGTGGAATTTAAAGTAGAAAGTCTGAAATAGTATTTTAGTAAAACATGTTCCTATAATACTTGTGTCATTTACAAAATCTTTTTTTTTTTAATATACAGTGTGTGATCTTGTTTTTATTTTGCTGGCATAGCACATATTTTCCATCCTAATTTAACCCCTTATTAAAAAATAAATAAAAATTGAGACCACTGATCTCAATTTCAGACCTTCCACATCACAATTGTTGTAGTTGTTGAAGTAAAATAACTTTATTCAGAAAATATTGCAAATTGCATCAGCTGATAATTAGGACATGTTGCTTCCTTTATTGTATTTCACACCACACGTTATCAGTGTTCACAACATCAGTGATGAAACTCCCACAGCAATTTGCAAGTCTTATGGCTTCTTTTTTCCCCCTTAAAAATGGCAGTTCTGCCATCATTTAGTCACCCTCATATAATTCTAAACCTGTATTTGTCGGTGGCAAAAAAAAAAAAAAGATATAAAAAAAAAAACAGTGTTAGTTTTGTTTGGATTCCGACATTCTTCAAAAAATCTCATTTCATGTTCCTCATAAGAAAGTAAGTCATAATATGGATGATGACAGAATGTTAATATTTGGGTGAACAATTTCTGTAATATAATGTGTCTGCTTGATGAATCTCCAAATTTGATCGGAGTTGGAGCTGTACATACAGCAGTATAGAGTTGTGGAAGTAGATTTTTCATGCAAACTGTTCTAATGGAGCAGGAAATGGTGTTAATTGCAACAAAATCCAAGAATAAGTCCTACTACACATTCTATGATGGATATTTGGATGCTTTAAGGATAGTAAGCAATTTATGACTTTTTTGTAACAGATGATGTGGTTTGAAATTCTAAATAATTCAATCATCTCCAATCTCTATGTCATATTCATCTTCACTAACCTTGTTGTTGCACTGCTTTTTGACTTCTTTTTGACAGACCAGACCAGAGCACCTTAGTTACCTCTTTGCTCCAACCTTGATGACGTTTGGATGTTTGCCAAGCAGACACATTATATTAATGCTGCAATTTCAATCACTACAAATTGTGGAAGAGAATTAGAAGCGGTAAGTGAAGTCATTATTTTGTACACTGCATTCAGAGTCTCCATTAACTCCATTACTTTAAATTGCTGAATGCAAATTTAGCCGAAGCAAATTATTGTACAATTCAACTAAGCGAGGCATTGCGAATCCTAATGCTCTTCTTGTCTTGTAGCCTCACAGAAAGCATGCATTCTGATTTCTTCAATATGTGACAAGCTGTTTTACCAAGCAGATGAGCTTTGCTAATGAGCTAATGCGATCTGGTTTGAGATGCTGCAATTTCAATCACTACAAATTGTGGAAGAGAATTAGAAGCGGTAAGTGAAGTCATTATTTTGTACACTGCATTCAGAGTCTCCATTAACTCCATTACTTTAAATTGCTGAATGCAAATTTAGCCGAAGCAAATTATTGTACAATTCAACTAAGCGAGGCATTGCGAATCCTAATGCTCTTCTTGTCTTGTAGCCTCACAGAAAGCATGCATTCTGATTTCTTCAATATGTGACAAGCTGTTTTACCAAGCAGATGAGCTTTGCTAATGAGCTAATGCGATCTGGTTTGAGAAATGTATAATGAGACCTGGCTGCATGCAATTCGAGCTGCAATAAAGTAGGCCATTGTGAAAGAGGCATTTCACTGCTTAATGGGGCTCTTCTGGAACATTCCTCCTGCCCTAAAGTTCTTATTAGCTTAAAGTTGTGACGGACCTCTTCAGTGATAATTACCTCTTTGCTCCAACCTTGATGACGTTTGGATGTTTGCCAAGCAGACACATTATATTAATGCTGCAATTTCAATCACTACAAATTGCGGAAGAGAATTAGAAGCGGTAAGTGAAGTCATTATTTTGTACACTGCATTCAGAGTCTCCATTAACTCCATTACCTTAAATTGCTGAATGCAAATTTAGCCGAAGCAAATGATTGTACAATTCAACTAAGCGAGGCATTGCGAATCCTAATGCTCTTCTTGTCTTGTAGCCTCACAGAAAGCATGCATTCTGATTTCTTCAATATGTGACAAGCTGTTTTACCAAGCAGATGAGCTTTGCTAATGAGCTAATGCGATCTGGTTTGAGAAATGTATAATGAGACCTGGCTGCATGCAATTCGAGCTGCAATAAAGTAGGCCATTGTGAAAGAGGCATTTCACTGCTTAATGGGGCTCTTCTGGAACATTCCTCCTGCCCTAAAGTTCTTATTAGCTTAAAGTTGTGACGGACCTCTTCAGTGATAAAGATCTGATTTTCTCATTATTCTATAACTAAATCTAGCAGAATTAACAAGATTACTCACAGTGCGGCCGAGATCTGCCGCCAATAACATCAATCTCGGATCATATTTTCAGACTCATTATTAAAATGAAACCCTCTTTTCCCAAACCAAAGCGGTTAGTTTTATAAAGCTTTTCAAAGCAGTGGAATGCGTCTTCCCCGGAGAATGATTTTAGAAGATAGCGAACAAACTTGTCAGTGCAATTTGGACCTCGGTTTCTGATATGAACATCATTTGCCCTCACTTGCTTCAGATGTGATGCCATCTGGAGAGGCAGAAGAGACCCTAACATGATTTTTCACTGCATGTTCCAGTGATCATGGCAGCAGTGATGCATCAAATGATGGAGAGTTATAAATGGGCATTTATCCACACACAAGATGTGACTGAGCACAATTGCACATTATAGTTGACAGCATCTAAAATAAAAGCATTTTAATGTTTTTGAAAGAAGTCTCTTATGCTCATCAAGGCTGCATGTATTTGATAAAAAACTGTAAAATTGTGAAATATTGCAATTTAAAATAACTGTTAAAATATACTTTTTTCTATGATGCAATAAAGCTGAATTTTCAGCATCATTGCTCCAGTCTTCAATGTCACATGATGCTTCAGAAATCATTCTAATATGCTGATTTGTTATCAATGTTGGAAACCATTGTGCTGCTTAAAATGTTTTTGGAACCTGTGATACTGTTTTCAGGATTCTTTGATGAATAAAAAAAGTTAAAAAGAACAGCATTTATTCAAAATAATAATCGTTCTTAACATAAGTGATGTGACTGAGCACAATTGCACATTATAGTTGACAGCATCTAAAATAAAAGCATTTGAAAGAATGTTTTTGAAAGAAGTCTCTTATGCTCATCAAGGCTGCATGTATTTGATAAAAAACTGTAAAATTGTGAAATATTGCAATTTAAAATAACTGTTAAAATATACTTTTTTCTATGATGCAATAAAGCTGAATTTTCAGCATCATTGCTCCAGTCTTCAATGTCACATGATGCTTCAGAAATCATTCTAATATGCTGATTTGTTATCAATGTTGGAAACCATTGTGCTGCTTAAAATGTTTTTGGAACCTGTGATACTGTTTTCAGGATTCTTTGATGAATAAAAAAAGTTAAAAAGAACAGCATTTATTCAAAATAATAATCGTTCTTAACATAAGTCTTTACTATAACTTTTTTATCAATTTAACACATCCTTGCTGAAAAATATTAATTTATTTAAAAAAAAATACTGACCCCAAACTTTTGAATGGTAGTGTATAATGTTACAAAAAAAATTTGATGGATGGACAGACAGACGATGGATGGATTTATTGATTCTTCATTCTGTGCTTTAATCAGCAATTGTGCATGCAATTATGTTATACATTTTAAAATGCAGTGTATGGTACTGTTTAATGGTGTAATCATAAATAGATAAATAATATAATGTATGTGTGATTGTGTACAATTATTTATGAAAAGATAAGGCATTCTGAATGGATTATATATATATATATATATTTTACCTATGTAGCGTGTTCCAAATGAGTCATCTATCAGGTTAAACTAGATAGAATGCTGACTTAAAAGGTAGCACACTAGATTTTGCCGAAAATACCACAGTTTTAGATAAACAGTAAAAGTATGATAAAATAATAATAATATGGATAAACAATTAATGTTAATAGATAACATTTTAATATATATTAAAATAGAAAATGTTATTTTAAATTGTAATAATATTTTTGTTATCTTATCTTATCTTATCTTATCTTATCTTATCTTATCATCTTAGTACATCCAAAAGTGAAACTCTGGCTTTAACTAATGTACCATTTCTTCCCCCCAGGGGGCACCACGTTAGGCTATTTCTTTGCTACTGATTACCAAATATACAACTGATAGGTTCGACACAAAAAGCTTTTTATTATCTGAGCTATGGACTTTATGGTTGGCGTCTGAAATGAGTCCTAAATAAATAAATAAACAGACTGCTGAATGCAGATGTTCTGCTTTTGATAAACACCTTTGATGCATAAAGAGGAAATGTCCTGAGATCATGAAAGCGTAAAATGAAGTTTCTACTAGCAGAAACCTGGCCATTTACTTCTGCATTATGTATCAAAGCACTCTGTAGTATTATCTGGTAAAGGGGAAAGAGGGCAGACAGGATCGGTTACACGGCAGTGAATGCAAGGCAACCGTTCTCTGATACTGCAGGAGAACTTGTGATAAGCCCATTGGAAAGGTCAAAGTAAAGTTTAGCAATCAATCAGGGGAATCTGGCATTTAGACAACTATCCAAGTTGTTTATCACCATGAATAAAGGAATAGCTCTAATGCAGATTCAAACCTTGACTCTGGATACATAAAAGTCAGCTTTTATACAATCAGGTAATTTCATATTCATCTGGGATTTGTCTTCTGCTTGAAAGTTGGGAGTGTGTATCCATTACTCATTTTTGAGCTGGTGTCGGATGACATTAGTGTGCTCAGACATGCGTTTTGAATATCCGTGCAACTTGTTATAATCAAAGCAATGTTAAGAGGGTGTAAATTGAGGCTGTTGTTGTGCTCCTGTAGGTGCGCCTAGGTGAGGTGCTGTTGTGCTCCTGTAGCAATGAAAAACAGGTTATATCAGACAGGAGGAGTAAGAAAATAACTAATTTGTAATCAGTGGAAGAAACTTGTGCCGGTTATGTATACTAACATCCGGGTTCTGTAGGCAAGCTGGTCATGTTATTTCTGCAGTGCATATACTGTAAATTAATCTAGATAGATTTAACACGATATTTCATCATATTTCATCAATTACATTTTTAATAACATTAATAGCATAACATAAAATATTTTATTTTATGTTGTCATTCATTTCAATGACTTATAAATTGGTTTTCTTAATTTATTTAAATTGGCTTTGTTTAGCTTAGTCATTCCTTTATTAATAAATCAAGGCCAAGTTTAATTATTAATATTCATTATTAGTTGAATTTAATTAATATTAAATTTAATATTAACATTTAATTTTATGCTATTATTATTATTATTTTTATTTTTTTAATCAAAATAAAGGGAATGAATAGTAAATCATGGCCATGATTTAAATAAAATGAGGGAACAAATAAATATAAATGGGGAACAAATTCTTGATTTGTGGCCATGATAAACATATTTTTGGCTGCATATCATAGTACCATAAAGGTAATCTTATTCATATTTGCTGGTAAATATTTCATAAATTAAAGGGCAGATGATGTGTACAATATTGTGAATAAGTTTTCTAAAGGAATTTTGTGCACTCAGATTCTGTGTAGGCCTGATGACAGCGTTGCATGTTACAAATTAATAAATGATGAATTACATTTATCATTACATACTGCTACATTAAAAAAAAAAAAAAAAAAGAAAGCAGAAAATACTGCCAGTATGTCGAGACTTCTCTGTACTCTCCCATTCAAATAGCCGGAAGGATCTATAGTTATTTACATCAACCTCATGGACACTGACTCAGCAAAGTGATTTAAATGGAGGACTAAAATGAAATTTCTATTGTGGGTTGTTCTATATTCCATAAAAAGTAGTGGCATCATATCTGCTACTGCTTTTATAGCATGTTTGTGGGTTTGTTAATTAGCACGAATGACACCAAAATATAATTTTCATCAAATAAAGGGATTATCAGTGTCCTTATATCTCATTCAGAACCAGATCAGTCTGATTCGCAAATCAATGATTTTTATGAGTCAGTCCTTTTAAATGATTTGATCAAAAATACTGAGAATCTTTAATTTGTTGTGTGTACTAGCGATAGGAAGACAGATTATTTTCCACAAACTGGTTCTTTCAGACAGCTTGTTTCAATGATCAGTTAAAAAAAAAAAATATTTTTACACATTATACATGTTTGCACATTTACATAATCATGCCATTACATCTCATATACTAATTCTAATATTAAAGTACTCAATAATGATGTCTAAAGCGTATCAAGTGAATAAACTATAGTCTTAATCAGCTCACCTTTTTAGATAAACCCCGAGGAACCATAAAGAATTGTTTCACAAAAAAGAACCAGTTCAAAATAACGATTTGTTTGCAAATTGGAAATTAGTGTGTACTTGTGATTTTTTTCTTGTGATTGAATATGATGTGATATGCTCAGGCGAAATACGTATGTATGCAATTCACCATGAAATTCATCCCGACTGCTCTAAAGTATATCAATTATTATTATAGGTGTATCTGAGGCCTCGTTTACACTGCAGGTCTTGATGCCCAATTCTGATTTGTTGCCTATATCCGTTTATTTTTGGCTGTCAGTTTACACGTTCTTTCAATTGTAACCCATATCCGATTCATGTGTTTACACTTGCCACATACCATCTGAAACATCGTGCATGCGTTGTTGTCATTTACCGCCTCAACATGTGCTTCCATCTGAGACTAATGTGACCTGTGCTGACAAAACGAGTCACAATGAGCAATTAAACAAATGACATTCTCCATTTAAAGACCTTCTAAATGATTTATGATTTGTTGGAATCGGACAAAAAATGACTGAGCTACACCCGTTTGAAGTCGATAGAGTGAAGTCATCCGTCTTTTCTTATTATTAATTACTATATTAATAATCACAATACAGCTATTTTTTATTTTATCTTTGCTATTATAAATAAGAACAGATGCAAAAAAAACTGTAGAACAAATAGCCTAGAAAGAAACAAATAATGCATTACCTTTATATCCAAAGCGACTTACAAATGAGGACAATAGAAGCAATCAAAACCAACAAAAGACCAATAATATACAAGTGCTATAACAAGTCTCAGTTAGCTTAACGCAGTACACGTAGCAAGGGTTTTTAAAATAATATAATAAATAAAAATAAAACAGATAGAATAGAAAAAAGAATAGCGCAAGCTAGAGTTAGAGGTCTTATTTGCTTTTGTTAATTGTATAATAGGCATAAATGAAAAGAAAACAGATAGAATACAAAAAGATTAGAAAGCAAGTGTTATATATATATTTTTTGTTAAGGAAAACAAGCAGCAAATGAGTGCAAGTCTAAAAGGGACAAGTGTTGATGCAAAAAACAAACAAACAAACAAACAAAAAAACAGTAGAACAAATAGCCTAGAAAGAAACAAATAATGCATTACCGTTATCATTTTATATCTAAACTAAAGCATTAATGTATGAAAAACAAATAATCAAATGTAAAAATAACTTAAGTGTGCTCATTACAAATAAATTGATTATTAAAACTACAAAAGCAGTTCAATGAAGTGCAGCGAGTGATTCCGAGTGAAGTGCAGACATCCTATACTGTAATGCACTGATCTAATAGACCTATAATGTTACAAATCAGATGTTTTTCCCCAACAGTTCCCTAAGCGTTCACTTAAGACAGAACAGATTATGTTTGCATGAATACTGACAGTAGAACAAATAGCCTAGAAAGAAACAAATAATGCATTACCGTTATCATTTTATATCTAAACTAAAGCATTAATGTATGAAAAACAAATAATCAAATGTAAAAATAACTTAAGTGTGCTCATTACAAATAAATTGATTATTAAAACTACAAAAGCAGTTCAATGAAGTGCAGCGAGTGATTCCGAGTGAAGTGCAGACATCCTATACTGTAATGCACTGATCTAATAGACCTATAATGTTACAAATCAGATGTTTTTCCCCAACAGTTCCCTAAGCGTTCACTTAAGACAGAACAGATTATGTTTGCGTGAATACTGAAATACTGTAATTCTGTATATGTGTGTGTTTTATCGGGATCACGCACCATCAGAAGCGCCATTATATGCACGCACTTCGGATGACAGTCAGCGCGAGAAGCGAGCGGAGAAAAGGTAATCCTCTCAGAAAATGTACAAATAAAGAAAATTTTAGATGTTTAATTACTACCTGGAGCATTTTTTCACTTTTTTTTTGCGCCTGTAGCTCAAAATAGCCTGTGCGAATTTACACTCATTTTGCCAGCACGGGTCACATATGACGACATTAAACCGCGAAGAAGTACCAAATTGTCGCAGTTTCAATGACGTACAGAATGCAATGCCTCAGAAAATCCGATCTGCCTGTTTACATGGCAGTCGCATTGGCACATATCTTTATATTTATATCCGATTTATTTCCACATATGAATGAGGCCTCAAACCGATCTCGAAATATCTGAATGCATGCGTTTTTTTCCTGTTTACATTTTAATAGAACAGATCCGATCTGTATGAGCAAAAAAATCAGAATTGAGTCACATTTAACTGACAGTGTAAACGGGGCCAAAGTGTATTTAGGTGAAGACATGGTTTAAAAGATGGATAATTACATTTTGTTATAAAAATAAATAAATAAAAAATGTAGGTTTAGGTGGAATTGGAGCCACAAATTGTAAATTTTGTATGATTCTCATTCCTAGATGTGGACGATAATGACCTTACTGTAACGGGGCGAACTAGACGTGAGACGTGCAGATCCATCTGCAAAGCTTTATTCAAAGGCGTGGTCATAAAACAGGCAAGGTTCTGACAATGGCAAACAGGTATAATGAGGGCAAGATAAAAGAGTAATCCAAAACAGGTGTTAGTCAGTCGACAGCGAACGTTAACCAGAGGGCTTGACAAGAGGGGTAATCCAGAAACACAAGCAATAGTCCAGGCGAGGCAAGGGTAAATCCAAGAAACACAGGCAAGAATCAGGTAACAGGCAATTACAAGACAAGACTAGACTAGACTAGACTATGAACTGAGACTGGGAACTAAGACAGGAAAAACTAGAACTGGCTCCGTAGAGTAGCTATCGCTAGGAGAGTGATAAATGCTATACAATACTCGGCCATTTGAAAGAGGAAGTCCATGGCTTATAAAGTGTCTTAGACTGGTTACAGCTGTGTGTGTCATTAGTGCAATGGATGCTGGGAAATGTAGTTTGTGGTGACATGTGGAAGTCTGTGTAGTGTGACGGTCAATATAATGGAAGAGCGATCTCTGGTGGCAAGCGGATGGAAGTCCATGGGCAGGATTTGTGACACTTACAATGTCATTTCATATGTTCCTATATCAAGAAAATATGTTTCATGTTTTTTTAGCTGTCAGCATGTGGAAGTGTAGTGTGACGGTCAATATAATGGAAGAGCGATCTCTGGTGGCAAGCGGATGGAAGTCCATGGGCAGGATTTGTGACACTTACAATGTCATTTCATATGTTCCTATATCAAGAAAATATGTTTCATGTTTTTTTAGCTGTCAGTGAAATATTATCAAAAACATTCTACCACCACAGCTTTCACTATTTTTAGCACCGGGGAATATGCATTTGTGCTCTCAGACGTATGCATTTATTTTTTCATGTTCTTCTCCTTGGTCGTCCGTTTATGTGTGAAGCACAGTTTCCATGTGACATTTTCCATCATGCTCCATTGTTAATGGAAGCTGACCTATTCCTGCCCTGCTCTTTGCTCCTTACAATTCAGTGAATTGGATCCTGGAGTTACGGGAGCACTTTTTAGGCTGAAAAATTAGTCACGTCACTCGTAACGGATTGCTTCTCGGCTTCCTGCACGTCTCTGAGCCAAGAAGGTGATGAATTCCTCCATTCTGGATGATGTGTGAACGTATCATGTGCGATCTGCCTGTGAATGTTACAGTAGACAAGACACAAGACTTCACTGAAAAGTTTGATCTTGATTCTATAGATGAAGTTTCATCCATTAAAGGGGTCATGTGATGCTTTTTTAAAGATCATTATTTTGTGTATTTGGTGTAACAGAATATGTTGACATGCTTTAATGTTCAAAAAACACATTATTTTTCAAATTTTTTCATTAAAGCTGTTGCTAGTAATGAGTTTGAACTGCACTTTTAAGATTGCTTTTCCTTGCATTTCACCTCTGCAGCTTGATTCCTACTCTAGATTTCTAATAAACCTTGTAGTGTACTCTATGAATTTGTTTGTACTCCATGAAATTGTTGGCTCTGTGGCAAATTGCCTATGATCCTCTACCGTAAAAGCTTCTGCTAAATGTATACAGTAAAGGTAAATAAAACACATTTGCTCATGATTATTAGGGATGTACAATATATTGGTACCTTATTATTATTTTAATTGATCTGTATTGGTTGATATTGAATATTTAAAATTGCATTTAATTGTTCCCTTTTCTTTTACATTTATATGTTTTTGCCTTACTCAAATACTCAGTAAAAAAAAAAAAAAGAAAATAAAAATTTAACTCATTTAGACAATGATGTAGAATTTTAATATAGGTCATTAAAGAGTTATTGGCTGTAACACAAAATAATTTTCAGTATCAGATTGAATTTTAATATCATCATTAATTATTACTTAAACTTAGAAGGTGTCTATAAATAAAGGTCAGCTCCATTCAGATCACCCCCTTTTTGAATGAATTTGGGTGGGCACTTGAGTGCAAAGAGGAGGTAAAAATAGCTGCCCTCGGTTGGATACGAATAAATAAACAACAGATGCCCATGTTGCATCTGTCCCAGGCAAATCCATTTATGTTCTAGGCCAGCTCAGCATTTAAATCCTCTAATATCATTAGCATCAGAGAGAGACATACGTAAAATAATAGAATAGATGAGTTAAAAAGGCTAGATGGAACTTTGATTTAGTAAATGTTGTTATTCCATCTACAGTCACTATGCAGTTCCAGCTGATCCAGAGCCATATGTCATAATGGAGCATACAGTTGGCATGTCTGCACTAAAATATGATTTAATTTATTCCTAATTGAGCTGGAAAAAGGATTGAAAGATGGATAACATGACACAGTGTTGTCATTTAGAACACTAAGTAATTTGAATCATTGCAAGCAGACACTTCTAGAAAACAGAAGAAAAAAAAAAATCTGTTTTATTTATTTATTTATTTATTTATTTTTGTCCATATGGGGTCCAGTGGGGTTTGGACTTTAATTTTATGGACAAAATCAATTCTTCTTCTTCAAAAAAGTTCCTTTTTTTCCACAAAAAAAATAAAGTCATGTACTTTTGGAATGATGTGAGGGTGAGTAAATGATGATTTTTTTT
>NW_015627248.1:396681-397959 GCF_001515625.1 Sinocyclocheilus rhinocerous
AAAAAAAAGTTCCTTTTTTTCCACAAAAAAAATAAAGTCATGTACTTTTGGAATGATGTGAGGGTGAGTAAATGATGATTTTTTTTTCTTCTGGGAATATTCAATAATCGTAATCAAACATTTAAAATATAAGATGAAGGCTCATTAATACCTCAAACTATGCTCAGAAACCTATGGAGTGGTCGCCAACCCGTAGATCGCCATCGGATTATTTTGCACTGTTTTTTTTTTTTTTTTTTGGTACTTGTTTGTCTGTTATTTTCGGGAGGAAATAAAAGAAAAATACGTCATGCCTGGGTCTGTAAACGGGACATTAAAACAGAGGCCAGAGATGCTGAAGACAAACACAAAGAGGAGAAAATACTGTACAGGCAAAGCAGCTCACTGTTCACGATGCGCGAAATAATTGAAGAAAATATAAATATTGAATTGGGGGTAAAGGGGTTATACAGTATGAATGTATCACTGAAGGGAATTGACTGTATTGAGAAATGTTTCGATGGCAATGGCATTTTCTTCTCCTCTTACCTCCTTATAAAGTAGTATGTATAAGTGCAGTGTTGCTTTGTTTACAGAGGTAACCAAGGAAACGCTATATTGCTGCTGTTCATTAAGCGCCACCTGCTGTCAGAGAGTGAAATTGCGTCTCATTCAGACTTTCTGCTGTTTTTTTTTTAAGCAGATGTTTTTATATAGCATAATTTCATAAGGTCAGACCATTCTGTTTTTGCTTTAAATCCTGTAAAAAAAAAATGCTCATGCAACGTGTGTATCTTTGTTTGGATCATGAGTGAAATGCAGTGGTTGCCTCTAATTTCAAATTCATACAGATATTTTAAATAACAAATAAGTAAAGTTGCTTTAAAAAATTGCAACGATTATCAGAATTGGCCAATTTGCTACTTAAAAATAAATAAATAAATTAATAAAATTAAAAAAAAAAATGAAGTAACAGAGAATCTGAATCGGCCGAGAAAAATCATGATAGGTGCATCTCTAATTAAAATACTAAATAAAAGGAAGTACAATCTGGGCTGCCTTTTTCTATCGATTATTCTATAGGTATCTTGTCTTTCATAAAGGCCGAGGTCAGGGATCTTGGGCTTAAAAAGGTTGGTGACCACTGCCCTAAAGGGTCTGAGGGAGCACAAAAAAGTTTCTTGTGGGAACACGAGACTTTTGCTAGGGAACTTACTTGAGGGAACACAGTAGGTTCACGTGTGAGTGTGTGTATGTATGTATATATATATATATATATATATATATATATATGTGTGT
>NW_015627248.1:398026-418208 GCF_001515625.1 Sinocyclocheilus rhinocerous
AAATGTATAGCCTGAATGCACTGTAAATCGCTTTGGATAAAAGTGTCTGCTAAATGCATTAATTTAATTTAATATATATCAATTTTGAAGATTTTTTTATATATTATATATTTAATATATATAAATTCTGAAGATTTTGAAAGTTGAGATTTTGCTGCACTATATTTATATTGTCAACAATCTCTTTTATGTCTCTTTATTTCAGGAGAAACATGAAATAAATAAAAATAAACAAATAAATAAAAAAAGTTCAGATTTAAACAAAATAAATACATTGTTTTAATAATAATTATAATATTTAAGAAAAAAAAATCTTCCTCCTTTCTCATATTTTTTCTCCATCACCATGTTCCCTTAGGGCTCCATAGTAAAGTATGCAGTATGCAGTAAAATGTTGGAGATTTTGATATTAACTAACAACAGGAAAAACCTGAAATTTCATGACCTGAAATTGAAGTGATAGGACTTGTAATAGTGATAGAATTGTATTTATTTATTTATTTTAATAGCTTCAGGTTAAAGCAGTGAATGTGAAACTAGATAGTGTTTGTTGTGCACACAGGAGAGATTATACTGTACACTGTGGAGAGGACCATAGCAGTGGGCATTTGGTTCTGAGGCCCATTACCCATGGTTATAGTGATAGAATTGTATTTATTTATTTATTTTAATAGCTTCAGGTTAAAGCAGTGAATGTGAAACTAGATAGTGTTTGTTGTGCACACAGGAGAGATTATACTGTACACTGTGGAGAGGACCATAGCAGTGGGCATTTGGTTCTGAGGCCCATTACCCATGGTTCACCAGGACTGTCTAATAAACCATATCTGATTTAATGGCCCAAAAATGAGAGAAACTCTGCACAATGCCTGCGTCTCCTTAAGGAATATAATTGCGGTGGGCTATTGTGCGGCATCTGTGCTGGTCTCATTTAGAGAGGTAGAGGGGATGAAACATAATTATGCAAATTAGTTATCCATTATAACACATAGCGTTGTTATGAAGACAGGTAATCAAGTGAACATGGTCATCCAGTAATGTTAATTGAGGGCTTTGTGCTGCCACTTAGAAAAGTTGAGGGTCTTAGAAATGTCATATTTGATAGGAATTTTCAGAAGCACTTTTTTGGCAAATCATAGGTTCAGCACAGTCAAATTGCATCATTTTAGTCTCAATTTCGCTCTCCTGAAACATTAGCAATAGCCATTCGACCTAATGTTCTACAGGCAGACATCGATTCCAAAGCCATTTTAACATTTCGTCAGGCTGGTCACATTAGAAGTCCAGCATAAAGCATCTGATGGGGCGCTCAATTCATCAGTCTTGAGTGAAGTTAAACAGTTATCCATCCATTTGTGTCTGAAGCATAAAATGAATCAAAGTCTTTCAGAGAGGAATGAAATTGTATTTGTATAGGTTGTTAGAGCCATGGCACAGAGGTGAAAATTCTTCAGGTGCCCAGCAGTCAAAGTCATTATATTTCAGGTCAGTGTTACTTTGCAAACAGTGTAAGAGCTAAAAAAAAGTTTGGTCACTGACCTGTAGGCAATAAATCTGAGATGTGACAAGAAAAATAACCTCAATCTTTCATCTTATGGTTTTGAATTTACCTCCAAAAATGTTAAATTGTACTCTTCAGCCAGTCAAAAACATATTCTCTGAGCCACTTATATGGTCACCCACAAATTCACTTTTGATCCCCGGTTAAGAAGTCTTGAATGTATGAATGAGAGTGGACTGATGCTCAAGAGTGGAGAAGCACAGAATGTTACTAAGGAGGTGCTAAAATGGTCATACAACCTGATAAAACCCTGATTTGTGTAATTTCTAGAGTGGGAGGGGGGAGGACATTACACAACCAAATTACATGGATGTTCAAACGTTTGGGGTCAGTTTTGTATGTTTTTGAAATAAGTTTCTTATACTCACAATTTTAATTCATCAAAAATACAGTTAAAAAAATAAAAAAAAAATAAAAATACAATAAATACAAAACTTTATTCTGTATATATTTTAAAATGTTATTCATTTCTGTGTTGGCAAAGCTGAATTTTCAGTAGCCGTTACTCCAGTTTTTTAGTATAATATATAACTTAATTTCAGTATGTTGATTTGGTGCTCAAGAAACATCAATGATAAAAACAGCTGTGGTGCTAAATATTTTTTTATTTTTAATTTTTTTTGTGGAAACCATAATTTATTTGAAATACAAATATTTTGTAATGTTACAAAATGTCTTTATTGACACATTTGATCAATTTAATGCATCCTTAAATAAAAGTATAAAAGTATTAATTTATAACCTAAAGCAAGACCTAAACTAAGAGGTTGCTCAGTAAGGACTAGCTTGATGTGAACAAAGTAGCTGAAAATGTACATATATAATTGATATATAATTAAAACTCGTGAATTATAGCGATATTGTCAATTATAATTGAATGGAGTTACTTCTTGAAAATCAGGCATATCACATTTAATGGATTTTTTTTTTTTTTTACGGTTATGTTTTGGGAAATCATAAATATTATATTTTTTGAGCATCACCTTGACCCTATATAGAACAAGAGGTATGGAGAATGGATGGATAGAATTAGTATAAAAAGGCCAAAACCTCTGACAAGGAACAGGCCAAAATCATTATTTTAATTTAGTCAGACATGAATTGAGTCAGACATGAATTGGGTCAGACATGGTTCACTAGCTAATTTTTCTGGGGAAACCTGAAAAGGGAAAGCTAGGCTGGTCCAAAATAGGCACACGTGTATCTTTAAAGATTCAGTGTTACTTTTAGGAAGGAGATAAATTACAGTGATGAACAAGCACTCTGAAATAAAGCTAAAGTAAAATGCTTTGTGTGCTCACAAACTCCAGAGAGCAGAGAGACAGATTTATAGATGTGGAAACAGGAAAAGCATTCTTCACTCTTTGATAGAAACTACCTAAATGGAGTCATGTTGACAGAGAACACATTGCTGTAATGTCTATTTGATATTTTCATCTGGAAAAAAAAGTCATATTAATATAGTGTTTGTATCTGCAATACATCATTAAATCATTCATTAATTTTTTTTTTCGATTTATTTATTACACATCAAAGATGGACAAATTCAAGGGTGGCGTTATCTGAATTTATTATCGAAATCCCTTCCTAAATATAGTGATTCTAGTTATTCTTCCCCTGATGACAGAGTAATGTTACTCTTGGCCAGGCTTCCAGAGATTTGACTCTCGTAATTGAAACCTAAGGGAGCTCTTCAGTTGTATTTATGATGCTGAATATGTTGAGAAGGCGGGACATGAATTCCACTCTTGGCCGTATATCACTGCAGAGGTGTAGAGCAGTGGAGACCATCTTCATTAATATATGCTGCTGAGGAGATGGAGCTGAGCAGTTGTTTTGAGGTTTGCTGGGTTTCTGAATTAGTGACCCCTGCTATTTTATCACGCTTGCTCGCTATCTGCTTATGAATTTGGTTGTGAATGAGGCTCAGATTACAGTCAGATGTTGCTGTGAATAAATGAACGTTCTTATGAATTCAAAACATTGAGATTATACAATATGAACAAGTTTTTCCATGCTATACTGTGGCACACAGAGAGAGAATAATGTCTGAAAATTCATAATAGCAAGAATGTAATCTTGCTTTACGATAATATTTGCCCCTTTTCTCTATTTTCAGGGCTATACTTGCTGCATAAAATATTAAAGTAATATTCCAGGTTATTTTCAGTGTTATTTTTAGTGTCTGTCTACTGAAGAAAATAATTTCTTAAACTGCCATAATGCTCAGCATTGTGTTGTCCAGACTCTTGGCTCTCTGGTTTTCTTTTAATGGAATAGTTCACCCAAAAATGAAAAATTGCTGAAAATACGGTTGCTCTATACATTATATTGTTTCTCCAGTAAAAAAAAAAAAAAGTTGTCTTGTCTGAATCGGGAGAGAAATATGCACAGATCAAGCACCATTTACAAGCCAAAACAACTGTGCCCGCATTAATTCAATATTCAGGTGTGCACAACAGCCTACAGTACTCCCTCACGGCACAATACAGCATTATCACGCCATTAACATTAAGCGTTAAAACATCTGTTACTCTGACTTAGACTGTGTAACAGGTTGCAAATTCACGTGGTGCCCTGAGAACGCCCATCGCACCCAGATTCGCTCAGACTCGAGAAGGATCCAAATTGTGCCAGATTTACTGGTCTCAGTGAAAGTCTTACCATCCCTCCTCTAACCAAAGAACCCAATGAAGTCTCAAAGGGTGAAATTGAGCCACAGTGGAGTAATGGAGCCCATTAAAAAGGAAGACAAACAGAGAGAGCGAGCGAGAGGTGGAAAACCTGCTTAGTAAGGCAGCTCGGAGATATTTACAGGGTTCTGTGGGCAGAATGTCTTACTGGGAGGGTAACCAACCCAGGGACGGCTAATATAGTTCTTATTTGGTGATTAAATGCAAAGAAAGAGAAGTGCTTTGAGCGTGTCTTGTCACTTACTACACAAATGAGAATGTGTGTGAATACATGTGAGGATGATGCTACATCTCTAGAGCAAGGCAAAGTGGTGTTAAAATGTTAAAAGTGTGACAGTGGCATGGATCTTGTACTTTTAGAAGAGATGTATGTTAACGTATCATGAAAGGAATGACACCCAGTGCCATCTGCTACGACCACTACTATATCACAGATGCAGAATTGTCCAAACTAAGAGTTGTGTACATTGGTGGAGTGCTAGATTTGGTTCAGGGCAAGATGTTAGGGTGATAAGCCGTAACAAGCAATTGTTGTGACTGTAGGTACTGTAGTAACTTGTCTCTCATGTTTCTGTAGATTACATTCAGACAGAGTCTGAACTCTGAAGTACCCTCTTAAGCAGTCTATTTTGATCCTGCTTATTCAAATCGATGCAAAGAAACCTCCTCTTCCTTCTTAACACAGTGATAGATAGAGCCACAGATGAAAAGCGGCACTTCATATGAAATAAAAATAAAAGTACCCAGAATGTCTTCTGTTCTAATGGTCTCTTCTCTGGGAATAAAGGAAAATGTTAAATAGAAAGATGTTTTATAACGCCTAGAACGTTGTGCGGCGCTTGTCTAACATCCAAACAAAAATCCACAAGAACAATGGGAATTCAGTATAGTTTACTGCTCTTTTTATTATAATTTTTTTTTTTCTCTGGCTTTCCTTGATAAATATTTAATGGCATCTCAGCATTTGCTCTTTTAACATGCTTGCATTTAAGGTATTCTCTTTTCTGTACTGGAAAGAGCAGCACAAATCTGTTTAATGGAATAAGAAATGTGAAATAACTGAACTGTTTAAAACACTGACATGGTTGCTGACTGCTGTGTGTAGTGACATCTCAAGCTGTGGGCTGTTGAGTTTGATGCATCTGTTTGTCTCTTTTTAGGTCTGTATTTCAAAATGGTAGTGATCTTGACTCCTGTATATCAAACTAGACCTTTTATTCAGATCATGTCTATGCATAATGAAGCAATATCCACATTAATGCAAAATCAGCACTCTATAACCAAGGACATGGTTAATTAACCTAATCTCATTTGTAGGTATTTGTAAATGTATACGTAAACAAATTTATAACTTTAGATATATATTTTAAAAAATGCTTTAAATCAACTGCTAGTGAAATTCACAAATAATTCAAGAAAAAATTTAATTCGAATTTTGTGAAACATACTCCAATAATTTTATTGTCAGCTAAAACATAAATGTGTTATATATATATATACACACATTATATATAGTAGATCTTTTTAAGTTTTTTAAAAATATCTAACAGCTATTAATTATTCAGATTCATATTATTATATTCATATTATTCAGTCACATGACATTTTTGTACTTTAGATATACAATGTACAGTATGTGCATATTGACAGCATCTAAAATGTAAGAAATTTACGTGAATCCTTTATATAGTAAATAATTGCATATTTATTTGCTAGAATATAAGTAATATAATGTTCTGAAATTGTATATGCTATACTGTATATAGCCAATATTTTAAGTATTTTTTGACATAATTTAATAGTAGTTATTAATTATTTAGATGCAGTTTATTCAGTAAATTGTTCAATCACATTACATTTGTAATGCACATTTTCAAATTTATTCTGAAAATGTCCTTCCATAGATTAAGTGTAAGCATATACATTTTTATTGTAGCTTGGTGGTTTCATTCAGCAATTTTTATGCAGCATCTTACAATATAGCATAAAGTTTGTGGAAGGATATGTGGCTAATGACAAAAATCCTGGCTGTCTATGGGAAAACCAGCAAAAATGTTTTCAGCCAGTTGGCTCCAGTTCCAGACAACATGCCGGTAATCATAGCTCATAACCTGTGGCACCTGCCACTATATTCAGGAGACATTTTGACAGGAAAAAAAACAATGAGAGCTGTACAGCTTTGCTCATCAAATTCTCTGCAACACTTTTTATCATGTAGGTTTCCAAGTCATTACTGAAGGTACAAATTACACGACGGCCTGCCCAACACTGGCATTCTGTCCTTGACTCGAGCCTGCATCTATGCCAGTTTGCACTTCTTAATTTGCTTATAATAGACATTTAATGTACCCTTCATCATGTTTATTTATTTCTCATCACAGAAATCAAATTAGTGCTCAGTGGCTGTCTGAGATTTTCTGAGAGCAGTGACCTGATATGCCACTGCTGCTGGTTTCTTCCATTGTGATGAGGGCTTCAGAGTTTTACAACACAGCCTAACAAGGCAAAAGTGCAAGGAGGTTAGATAACATAGCATTTGAATTGCATTTGCACAACTTTTGTACTGTGTTGTCAGCACAAAAAAAACCAACAACAACATAAAACTGCAAGCAACTTACGGATATGTGTTTTGCTTTCTTCTTCTTCTTCTTCTTCTCCTTCTTCTTCTTCTTCTTTTTAAGTTGTGGGCCTATTGTGTTGTATCAGTTATATTGAATCAGAGTAAGATGAAAACACAGTTTTGAATATTGTTCTTTAATGTACTTGCTCAATAAGTTTTGCCTTTAAAAAAAATAATCCATAGTGCATCTTTAACCAAATTATCAATGCTAAAACTTTAATTTTTAGTGAACTGAGGCACACACAGCTCTTTTCCCTCACTGGCACCTTAAAATTCTGTAAAATCTATAAAAAATGCCCCCAAAGTATTTTAAAGGTTTGGTCTAAAATGCAACTGTAGTGGGTTTGTATGATTTTATTATTATTTCTTTTTTTTTTTTGTATTATTTGATCTTATAATATTCTATTCGTAACCTGTTTTAACCAGCAGTGCCCATTTTTTTGATACAAAGGACCAATAATCAACTTTGATTGAATTAAATAATTAAATAATTAAAGAATTGATTAAATAATTAAACAAAAAAATATATAACAATTTAAAATCAAATTTACATTTTTTTTTTTAATTTATATTTTTGTTGTTTTTTAAATAAAAATACAACACACAATGTTAAAATTAAAAATTAGTAGATATGCTTCAATGGCTTTTTAAAATAATAATAATAATAATTATTATTATTATTATTTTTATTTTTATTTTTCTTGCCAAATCAAAAGTCATCATGGCCAACTTCAGCTTGTAGACCCTGGTGTGGGCATCTCTGTTTTAAACACTGTACTGTAGTGATCATTTCAAGTAAATCACATAAGTGGATTATGTGATGTTAATATTTTTGTAAATAGGCCCCCTTAAAGATAAATGTGCCCCATAAATTGACTTACAGGAGTACTTTTTCATTTAAAAGTTAAATTAAGTGAATGTAAATTAATAGTTCAGAGTCTGACACTGATAACATTCATCGCAACTACAGAGACTAAGTTGTATTGCTTTACTTGCATGTTGCGAAGTGTTACACTATGCTAATTTGCTTACTTTGACTCTGGCTGAGCAACGTGATCTCATGAGAATTCATACGTATTTTTTATAAAATGACGTTCAACAAAACATACATTTACTTATGTTTACACAGACACTAAAACTTACAATATTGACGTTTTTATAGCATCTAAACGTACAATACTGACGTATTGATGGTACCTAAAACGTAATTATTCTAGTGCTGTCAAACGATTAATCGTGATTAATCGCATCCAATTATTTACGTATGAACAACTTTACAGATTTACAAATGAATATTGAAATCACAGCATTAACATTTTATTATATTGTATTCAGTTGTCATATCAATGGCATTATGTTTTCAATTGCATTATTACTCATTTACTCATTTACTTAATATGAAATGTGTGTGATTTCTGCTGCCAACTCGTTTCGAAAAATACATAATGTTAAACAAGACTACACTTTAAACCCTTAAAATGAGTAACATTTCTGCAATCGTTTAACCATTACTTATCATGTAATATTTACTTAGTTTTTTTTTTCTCCGACATGCTGTGACTGACAGTAGAACCATAAAATAGAATACACCAAAAAAACACAACATAATTACAAAATGAATCAATTTTATTTGTGCGTAATCCAAATCTTCAGAATCCATACGACTGCGAGGAACAGTCCCAAACTCAAGCCTTTATTCAGCGATCTTCATCTCAATCCTGAGCAGCGACAGTTAGTCTCAAAACCCACGCTGATGCGCTCGTAACAAATTCAAAAATTGCTGCTTCAAGAAACTTTACGACAGGTTTCACGGCAGGAAAATCGAACTCTCATTGGCTCTCGCCTGCTTCGTCACAGATTGCGACATGCCGTGTTTCTGGTGAGGTGTCTTTGAATGAGAAATGAGTGCCTTCACGGAGTGGATCGGGTAAATGATCTGGATAATGTTTTCACCGATTAACAACTTAAATTCTGCTCTGTATCTCACACAAAACTATTGTATTCCGCACTTATCTATATAATTATATCTACTTACCTTATATTTTAGAGGTAGGAGTGGGATTGGCGACTATAAAAATATATTTTTAATGCTATATTGTTACTAAAATGGTAATTTCCCTGCATATTTCGGTCAGTCACATTTTACCTTTTTATATTCGCTATAATATAGGTAGGTTTAGGCTTGGGGGTAGGTTAAGGATCTAAAATGCTTATTGATAAAATGATAAAAATGCATTGATACAATGTCTTAATGATATAAAAGATTCGTAAATATTTTACACATTTTAGCTGTAAATACATATATTACATTTTACGTATATTACATATTACATATATTATAATACACTACGTATAAACAGTCCAGGAGACCAGGCTGGGCTGAGGGTTTGGCAAATATTACTGTACTCCTGATATCATAGCTGTTTTCTGAGGTATATGCCTGCTTCAAACCGCTCTCTTTGTTTTCCCTCCCACTCTCCCTCTCATATCTCTCTCTTTTAATTCATCAGCACTGGACCTTTTCAGGCACACGGCACCTGTGCTGGGTCTGTATGCCGTGAGCCTGCAGTGATTGTGGGTAAACATGACTCTATTGTTGGTGCTCCTCGCGGGACTCTGTTTTCCCGCCCTTATCTGCCGCCACGCAGCTTCTGTACCTGCACACCATTCACAAGTATTAATTAAACAACAATGCAGGGGCCGTCTCTGCGGGCCGAGGATTACACCTCTGCTTCAGCCCTGATGAAACCAGAGGTCATTGGCTCAACCTGGAGAGATTTACAACTCTGCCTCCAAACACATCTGAGACCACTTATGAGCTTTCCACCAGCCACTGCTAGATTGGATTATGTTGTATTGTCTTTAACCAGACCATCAAACAATACGGCTGCTGCATGTTCCCAACTCGGTGAGGAAAAGGAAATTCATTTAAATCTTGTGTCTTAATGATGAATTTTGTAAACCACCTTGCAGATGGGCAGATCCTGCTGTGCCTTTACTGGTCTTGATTACTCACTGTAGCACTAATGAAAATGTATTCAACAGATTTCATGGCTTGCTACAGACACACATTATGATTTTAGTTTGTTTTTAACAATTTTGGCTCACTGCAATGTTTTTCAACTTGCAACACAAAATTGATAAACATTTAATTTTATATGATCTTTTCAGTAACACTAAAACAACGTTCCATACGTTAACATTAGTTAACATGAAAATAACTATGAACAATACTTTCAGAGCATTTATTAATCTTGGTTAATGTTAAGTCTACCTATACTAATCTTTTTTTTTTTTTTTTACATTTCAAGTTGTTTTGAATAAATTAACAAAATGCGATTTTATATTTATGCAAATAAAACTTATAAAATTCATAAAAAATAGTTTAATTAATGCTGTAACATTCTTGATAGTTGTTACGTCAGGATACCAAATGCATTAATTAATGTTAATGAATTTAACTTTATTTTAAAGTGCTACCATCTTACTCCACTAATTGGTTTTATTAAACTAATTAAACAACTAATTAAAGTGCCCCTATTATGCTATTTGAACAGTTCATAACTTGGTTTTGGAAGTACCCCAACAACAGGTTTACATGCATGCAAGGTCAAAAAACACTTAAATTTTCTTATAATATGCATTTAAGTTTACCTTTTTTTCTCAACGACTCTCAAACGATTCGTTCAAGATTCATCTTTCCAAACCCCTCCAAACTCTGCTCTGATTGGTCAGATATATGGAGTACTGCAAAGCACTGCAGTTTGTAAACCAGCGTATTGCTCCATCCTTTATCATGATTTCAAGTAATAAGAACGACAGACATTCTATATTAATCGACACATTTATAGACAATAGCGGGTGCACAGCTGATTAGCAGAACTCTAACGTGAGTTAGCCATAGAAAAAGTATGTAAACCCTTTGAAATTTGTAGGTTTTCTGCATTTTTTGGTCATAAAATGTCATCTGATCTTTATTAAAATCAAAGGCATAGGCACACACAGTTTGCTCAAGATAACAACATGAAGATAATATTAAGTTAACAACAAAGATTATAATCTTTCCTGTCTTTATTGAACACATCCCATGAAACATTCACAGTCCAATGGAAAAATTAAGTGACCTTTACGTTGTTGTCATTAACTGGATGATCCTCATTCATTCATTCATTCATTCATTCATTCATTCATTCATTCATTCATTCATTCATTCATTCATTCATTCATTCATTCATTCATTCATTCATTCATTCATTCATTCATTCATTCATTCATTCATTCATTCATTCATTCATTCATTCATTCATTCATTCATTCATTCATTCATTCATTCATTCATTCATTCATTCATTCATTCATTCATTCATTCATTCATTCATTCATTCATTCATTCATTCATTCATTCATTCATTCATTCATTCATTCATTCATTCATTCATTCATTCATCCATCCATCCATTCATTAAGTGACAGTTGTTCGTGAGTCCCTTGTTTGAGTTAAACTGCCCACTGTTCTTCAGGAAGGAAGGGAAGGAGGGAAAAAAAACATGTCTTTAACATTCTTTGGATTTGTCAGCTTAAGCATATTGTGTTAGTCTATACTTTTGAATTGGTTGAAGATCAGATGCAATTTTATGAGCAATTAATGCAGAAAACAGAATACAGAATATTTTACAGAATTCATATATTTAAAATGTAAATAGATCTTTATTTCATGTATTTATTATAATTTTTTAATAGAATTGTCACTCCCTTTTAATAAATGCAAAGAAAAAAATAAACCAAATATATATATAAAAAAATAGTCCAACATAAGCAAATCACAGATGAGAGAAAGAGATACAGCCCTTTTTACTGTCTGTAACTTGCAGCTATTGTGTAAACACAAGAGGTGTGTTTAATGGGCTCATGCACATTGGTGCAAGGTCTGTTGCTCCAGTGCCGACAGGGGGGAGAGCAGAGATTAGCAGGTAATGATGTGAATTAGAATAATGCAGCTTGTGACCGTCAGAGTGTAAACAGGCACATAAAAAAGCAATCATGTGGGGTAGCCGAGATAAGGGATTTACGGCAATACAAATTTGGTAATCCTATTAATGTGAAGCCCTTGACTCTTGCTCTGGACTTCCTGTACCTCGTTCTGTAACGCCAGGGAAAGGTTGTGAAGCTCGGCCAGAGAGTTGTGAGTTTCGACTGTGAGAACGGTCGGGGCGGGTTGGTGCTTAAAAAGGAAGATGATTGAATTGATGGCTGTTGTGTCATCATTGTCAAACTGCCACTCCATCAGAGTGTGAAAATAACTCTGCCCAGAGCGTTCGCAAACACACACTCCCATGGCTCCCAGCAGCGTGACAGCTACAGACACACAGATACATTAAAGCGGACAACATCTGCCAGCCACGCCATGCCCAAGCATGTGGGAACGATGAAAAATGCTGTGCTTTTTTGAACTGTAGCAGGCTGAAAAAAGGTCCTCTTCCTTTCCTCTGCCATTACGGCCGTCATCTTTTAGACGCGAGGAGTGCCAGATCCTCTGAGAATTAACCCTCGAGTCACTCTACCTACAGGAAGTGCCACCTCTAGCATTTCTCATAAAGTAATGACTGTATGTCAGTGCCTGTCAGGGATGGAGCCTTTCCATTCTGCTGTGCCTTGGCAAGCTCAATAAATCATCTGCTACTGGCATAGGTATGGAGATCCATTGTGAACAGCTAATCAGATCTGAAATCCAATTACTCTCGTCGTGTAGAATGATGGATTTTACACTGAATGAGAGGAGCGTGGGTTCCGTACAGGCATACGAGTAATAAATAACTCCAACTCAAAGAAAAAGTTTCTGTGTTTGGTGTAACAAAAGAGGCAGGTTGCTTCGATCTCACTGTGTCAATCGTATTTGTGGTATGTGAGCGAAAATCCCGGTTAGAGGAGCTTCCTGTGAAATAAAATCCATTTGATCCATCCACTTTCTGATCAAATTCCTGGTGCAAAAAGTATCTAGACAAGAATGTATGAATGTTTTAGAATTACATAACAAAATATGGTGGCATTTAGGTCAAAGTCATGATGAAACAGAAGTAGCAACAGAAGCAACGGGAGGTGGGGGGGAGAACGGAGGAATTGGTTCTATCCATCGATTGTTGATTGGCTGTTGACATGTGGATGTTGTACTCAAAAGTGGAGGGGGGATGAACCTTACTGGTAACACTTTAAAATACCTTTCATTAATAAATCATTAAAGGTGCAGTAAGCGATGTCTGAGAAATGCTGTTGATATTTGAAATCACCAAAACAAACACGCCCCTACCCAAAAGAATCACACCCCTATCTTGCCTCCGCCCCCAAATTTCTGAACATGTTATTCAACACAGGCACCTCCCCATCACTACTGGACACGCCCCTTACTGGTGATTGGCTACAAGTGTGTTTTGGTGCTCGGTCTGGTTCACTTTCAACAGCGTTTCTCAGAAATCACTTACTGCACCTTTAGCAAACATTATATAATGTTTATCAGACCATTAGTTAATATTAGTTCATATATATTCAAATAACTTCAAGTATTAGTACAATGTGCTTGTAAATGAACTTGTTGAATATTATGTAATGATTAACAACATTAGTTGAAATCCACATTAGTTTATTAGTAAAGTAGTAGTAAATTAAAATGCTCAGTGTTATTAATAGTTCAGTTCACATATGATCATGCATTTTTTTTTTTATCTAAAAAAGTTATTTTAATATCAATTTTAGTTGTTACCACATTATTGTTTATTCATGAACATTACAAGGTCAAAACATAATAAATAAATAAATAAAAAAAACATGTACAGATGAGTTCACAATAAGATCTAACATGCATTTAGAAAATAGATTTATGGTGACTTTAAAGAAATCAAGTACAAGTGGACTTTTTATGCAAAACATTTGACAAAAAGAAGAATTTGGGCACTCTCTGGTTGTCAAACATTAGTGGAGCATGGCATCAATATTATGAACATTTTTAAATGATTATTAAAGATGGAAGCATTACTTCAGTTCTCATAATTACATAACTAACTAGCAAAGGTAAACAGATTTGCATCCTTAAGTACCATATGAGTACCACAGCTGATCTTCAGTGACATCTGATTTATTCATAGAAAGATGATCTTGGTTATTCTAATCCACATCAATCCACAATCCACATCCGACATAAATTTGATTTTAAATACTTTGATTTTAAAAAGACAAACATGTTTTCTATAATCTGGTTCAGGAGGTCTGGAAGAAAGTATTTCAAGTGTTTGTCCAGGATGTGTTATGTCCCATAAGCCGTGATGTCTTTGTTATGATGAGTCAGTGTTTTGTGGGAGAGCTTACTCTGTCTGTAGCTGGCTGCCTTGGTAAGAAATTGCAGAACGTGTGAATTTGCTCTGAAAAGCTCAGCAGTGACTCATGAGCTGTGCATCTTGTGGATGTAAGCAGACACTGAAACCTTCATATTGACATACAGATGTTTGAGATTCACCAACCTCCCTCCCTCCCTCATTTTTTTTTTAATTGTACAGCTGGCAACACTTTATTTTTTGTCAATTTAAGACATTCTACTACATGTCAACTACCAGACATTAAAGTATTAGAAGACTGTCTGTTTAATATCTGCTAACACTTTATTTTTATGGTTCCCCAACATTCTACTAACTTTAAGTAACTTTGCAAGTACATGTCAACTTATTTTACTATCCCTAACCCAACAGTCTACTAACACTCTAATGAGAGTTAATTGACACGCAGTTATAAAGTTCTAAAGACTCTCAAAATAAAGTGTAACTATAAGTTTTTATACGATTCACATTGTACGAATTCATAAGAAATCGCAACCTTGTGAATTAGTTAAAGTTTCCCATGAGACTGCGTTGGATATTGCAGTATGTTCTCATGGGCCTAATGTATTTGAAATTGTAATTATCCACTGAAGCTGTTTTTGACAGCCAAAAATAAGCCAGTATTGTGAGAGACATAATCTCTCAAAATAAGTTTATTAATCATTTGTGACCCTGGACCACAAAACCAGTCATAAGTGTCAATTTCTCGAAATTGAGATTTATACATAATCTGAAAGGTGATAAATAAGCTTTCCATTGATGTATGGTTTGTTAGGATAGGACAATATTTGGCTGAGAATACATATGTCGATATACATATATTTGAACATATACGTACTACATATTTACATTTATATTGGGACTTAAACACAATTATGAGGAAAATATATTGTGATATACAGTCATGGTTTTGTGGTTTTGTGGTTCAGGGTCACATTTTAGTTTTCATGTTTCAGTTATATTTTATTTTATTTTATTGTTTTGTTTTGCTTTATTTTATTTTATTATTTTATTTTGTTTTAATTTTATATCAGAACATAAAATTATATTATAGAAAACAACCTAATTTATAATTAATTAAACAAATAGATTAATTTTACACATGTACATGCACACTCATATTTGTACTGAATTATTAGAGAAAAAGTATACTAATGTGAGTAGAAACTTGCAATCTGACCAGAATTTGATGGTGATCTTGAGTGGTGAGTAGTGGTTTTTGGCTGATCTTCTTACCAATGTGACAGGTCTCATCAACAGCATAGAACATGAAAGCTTTTACATGTACAACTCAAACTACAACAATAAAGAACAAGAAGATTAATATCTAAAATGGAAGGAAATCTTTTTTTCAACAACATAAAATACATGTTGGATAACCAGTACAATTAACTCAATTAGCTCAGCCTGCAATGTACCTCCCTAATTACATAAATAAGTTCCAAAACTACCCTCATCATGGATAAATTCAGTGTTCTGCCATTCCACATTCCATGGAAAACAAGCATTAACTTTTTTATGGCCCTCAATTTACAATCAGTGCAATTCCAGAGATGGGCTACAGGTCATTTACGGTGGCTCTTAGAAATCAATGAACACTTTTGCCACCACTGAAGGAGTGAGGCATGGAATGGCTGCTCTGTGAATCTTAATCTGGTCAGCGTTGCATGACAGAGGATGAAAACAACTAGTGCACGAAAGCCTGTAAATCACATTGTTAAAACTTAATTAGAATATCATTAAGCCATTCACAAAAGGTTATTTCACTGATGTGTGTTTAATAGTTTTTTTGGTCAAAGGGTTGTCTGGGGAATGTTTACCACTTTATTTTGTTATGTTTATTCCTATTCTAAAATGTATTGTTATTATTATTATTTATTCATATGTTTATTATATATATATATATATATATATATATATATAATACAATAGGTTATATAATTCATTATTTAACCTGAAGTAGTTTTTAGAGATCTGGAGTGGTAACTGAACGGTTGTACTGTAGGTTCAGACTTCACAAGAGGGGATCAAAAGACCTTTTTCACATTTCTGGGTTTAGATAAAAAATTGAGGTTATAAAGAGGGTTCAGCAGGTGCCATATTTACTGTCGTTCTCAGCAGCTGTATTTTAATCTGTATGTAATGGTGGTATTTATACAATGCAGTTAATTCTTGTCAACACTATTAAACATTTTAATGTCACAATTAGCATACTGCGTTTCTCACACAGCATTAAAAACTACTGATTGATTCATTCAGCGAGCAAGCTAGCTACCTAACTGTAATGTGGGGTTTGGGTTTTGTTTTTGTTTCATGTTCATGTCCATGGCAAAATGAACCCAGCAGATCATCTTGTTCGCCTCCGTCTAGGTAAACGCTCCATTGAGGAATATGTTCAGGACTTTTGTGGACTCTATCACCAAGTGGATTTTAATGAAACATAAACAATCACACTCACCCTCTTAATTGAAGTGCTTGTAATCTGAAGCGTAAAACATTAAAAGGGACACCTTGCGGTCTCATGGACTTCAAGAACATTTATTCAATGGTTAACGGAAGACCACGAGTCCACATCATGGAACAGTGAATGAAAACATGATAAATTAGTAATTCACTTTAAAAGACTTTTCAAAAACTATGCACTGAGTAAACCTCATTTATTTTTTAATACTCTTTATTTAATATTTATTTATTTATTTCTGTTTCAGAGTAATAGAAATGCATGTCAATTTTTTTTTGTATTTATTTATTTATTTTACAGCTGTTGATTTATTTTTCTTTCTAATCCCCCAATTATATTTCATTCAAACTAATGCATCATCATTTATCAGCAGCTCCATCTGCCTCAGTCAAAGTGCGGCCAACACAGTGTCAGTCAAAGCAGGTCACTCCGCTCACACTTTAAACTGATGACTTGTTCCACCAGCTTACGAAACAAAAATATATGGGAATATATTGGAAAATATAATGTAATATTAAATACATTTTCATATATGGGAAACTAATGCTTATATTTTTCAATATATGCAACTTTATTGAAACAAATTTCTAAACATTTCTATTTCATGAGTTAACACATGGGTTTACAAAAATCTGAACACATATTCATAAACTTTTTTTTCACTACTGTTTTCCTATAGTTACATAGTACATATATGCTCAAATATATTCATATACACATACAGTAACAAATATTTTTTATCACATTTACATCTATGAATATGCTATATAATTACATACATTATATATACATACACACAAATATTTAAATATATACAGTCGTGGTCAGAATTATTGGCACCCTTGGTAAATATGATCAAAGAAGGCTGTGAAAATAAATCTGCATTGTTAATCATTTTGATCTTTTATTTAAAAAAATTCACAAATATCTATCTATTCATTGAACTAAAGCAATTGAAAATGGGGGAAAATCTCATTATGAAATAAATGTTTTTCTCAAATACACGTTGGACACAATTATTGGTACCACTAGAAATTATTATGAGCAAAATATCTGTGAAGTATATTCCCATTCATATTTACAATTTTAAGCATACCAGGATGATTATGAACTTGACATTATCCAGCCATGGCTTCCTGTTTCACAGGAATATAAATAGGAGGGAAAACAAAGGCCAAATTCCCTTAATCATCCATCACAATGAGAAAAACCAAAGAATATATTTCTGATGTGCAGCACAAGATAACTGAGCTTCACAAATTAGAAAGTGACTTTAAGAAAAGAGCTAGAGCAGTGAAAATTCCAATTTCCACCATCAGGGCAATAATTAAGAATTTCCAATCAACAGAAAATGTTACAAATCTGCCTGGAAGAGGATGCGTGTCTATATCGTCCTAATGCACGGTGAGGAGGAGAGTTTGAGTGGCTAAAGACTCTCCAAGGACCACAGCTGGAGAATTGCAGAGAATAGTTGAGTCTCAGGGTCAGAAAACCTTAACAAATAAAAATCAAACAGCACCTACACCACATGTTGTTTGGGAGGGTTTCAAGAAAAAAAAATCAAGAAAAGAAAATGCTCTCATCCAAAAACAATCCCCAGCATATTCTGTTGTCAGACACGACTGGAACTTCAAATGGGACTGGCTTCTATGGTCAGATGTAACTAAAAAATTAGCTTTTTGTACCAACAGATAAAAAATAAAAAAGTGACTTGACTCTGTTAGAAATCTTATAATGGGCCATGTTTGGATCTTCCAACCGGACAATAATCCAAAAACAAACCTTAAAAACAACACAAAAATGGGTCACTGGGCACAAAACCAAGCTTCTGCTATGGCCATTCTTTTCAAATATTGCCCTATCCTAACAAACCATAAATCATGGAAAGCTTATTTATTCAGCTTTCGGATGATGTATGAATCTCAATTTCGAAAAATTGACACTTAAGACTGGTTTTGTGGTCCAGGGTCACATATGACATATAACTACAAACATTATGATATATACACTAAATAAATATATTGTCACAGTTTTTCTCTATATAAAAAGCAGCAATTCCTTATGTATTGTTCAAGATATTAACATACTATATTTTTCTGTATATTTTCAATATACATTTAATATTTTATTATATTAATCATTGAAACATAAGGAAATTTATTTTCTTTGCATAACGTACATGGCAGACCTACACTAATGCATCTTTCTCTTTGATAAGAGATGTGAGAGCTGTAACATTAATAGCTGTAGAAATGGGGTCATCATAACATCATTCTGTGGACTGACTTTTTGACATCTAATATACGTCTAACATGTCCTAAATGCAAATGACAAATTTCAGAATGAGAATGAGAGGCCTAGTTTATCTTTGCCTTCTGGATTTGATTTGGCTTCTCAGATTTGAATGTATTCTCTCAGATTACGATCTATCAACTGGTGCATTTCATGTGAGGCTTAAACCTTAATACTCTTTATTTTAATCTCTTTAGAAAGACACCTAATGCGCGGTAACAAGGGCGATAATGACTTCACATAAAAAGATATCAGTCAAATATAATCTGCTAAAATGTTTTCAGGCTCAACAGCATAGAATTTAGAAGTAGTTTATGCCAAAATGAGTGATGGTTGTTTCTAGGAAAGTATGTCACAGATGGTTTATGGTTCATATCTTTTACAAGCTGATCTTTGAAAGACATTTTCTTAATTATATGTACAGTATAATTAGTTTAATGCTCCTCCAATATTTTATATTGATCCTAAGAAATAATTTCAATTTATTTGGGTACTTTTTGCAGTTCAAGAGTCATCTGAGCCACTAGTATCGTAATGCTTTTTTCTTTTTTTCTCCTCGGCTCAGGTGGTAAAAGTCACCAGGCATAAATCAGTGCACCATTTTCTGCTCGAGTGTCTTCAATATGGTCTCCTTGGTGACCAGTTTATAATAGTACAAATAATCCCCTCTGAATAGTGTAATGAGATGTATACTAACGGGAGCTTTCTCTCAGCAGTGCCTTGAACATGGGGACTGGCTTCCTTTTCGCTTTTCCCTAACGACAAAATCCTTTCCTTCTCTTTATTGCTGTTTAACAAATTTGTGGAGCTTTTCAAGGTCTGTAGATTAGATACAGAGGGGTATTTTTCCAGTCTTTTGGCCCTTGTGAAAGCAAACATCACGGCTCAGCAGGGTAGTTCTAATAAAGATGGTATTGAACACAAAAGCTGTAATAGTCTTTGCTGTAATCTTGCACTACGAGTGTGGTTCATTGTTGGTTTCAGCTTTTGTAATTGCTTTTTTTATGTTTAATCTACACAAGCAACTGCTCTCACATACAAACATTAGTGCTGTTACAAAACCCAGTGAACTACGTACTTAAGTAACATTCTAAGCTGCCATTCACATGCTCATGATGTAAAGGTAATTTCTTACATATTTTTCACACACACACACACACACACACACACACACACACACACACACACACACAG
>NW_015627248.1:418302-421372 GCF_001515625.1 Sinocyclocheilus rhinocerous
ACACACACACAGGTTTGTTTTTGTGAAAAGTGGGGACATCCCATAGGCGTAATGGTTTTTCTACTGTACAAACTGTATGTGCTATTGGCCTACACCAAACCTACACCTAACCCAACCCCTTACAGGTGTAACGAATCAGCTCATGGGAAATATGAATAATTAATCATAACTAGTTATAATTAATTATGAATATTTTAGATCCGCTGTAGATATTTAGCTGACCTCTCAGGGTCAACTGTCTTGTCAATTCTAAGAACGTTAATTTCCTGGTTAAGGGAAATAACTTCCTTACTGTACAATTCTACAAAAGCTAAAATATATATTGTGTGTTTGAGTGGTCCAGACGCTACACAGGAAACTTTGTGAATTTTTACTTTCTCAAAAAAACTCACTCCTTATGAATTATAAGCGTTTTGAAAAATGGGGACATGGGGTAATGTCCTCATAAGTCACCTTCTCCTTGTAATACCTATGTCATACCCATGTCATTTTACAAATTTGTGTCCTCATATGTCACAAAAACGCACACACACACACACACACACACACACACACATTTGAACATTTAATGTAGTACTGAAAAGTATTAAAATATGTATATAAAAGTGTAAAAATATTTTTTTGTGTGTGTTTATTAAGCTTATATTAGGTAGCATCACATTTTAATATATGTATGGAGAGAGAGTAAATTATTAATAATCTCAATTTTGAATGTTTTGAATGTTACAGAAAAGATATATGTACATCATATGTAGTAAAAAATACAATAAAAAACAGTATTTACAGTATTTACATTTAAATTATTTTTATGTACAATATGTATGTATTTATTAATTAATTCATTCATTTATTTATTTTTTTGCTTATTAAGTGTATATTAGGCAGCAACACATTTATATTTATCATATAATATTAGTTTAGATTTTTATGATTCTATATATAATAATAACATTATAATTAAATTTAAATTCATCAGTAATGAAGTATATACACACTTATTTAATAGTTTGAATCAAATGAGCATAACAACATCATAACATCACTTAATATTTCCCATTTTGATGCAACTTTTAGCATGTGAAACAGAGCTTTTCTCTCTCCCATTTGCTGTATTTCTCTCTTTTCCTTTCATTCTTTACCACTCATTCTTTTTTTCCCCCCGCTGTTGGACAGAAGCAAGTGCTTTTCATTTCCCACTGGCAGGTCCAGTGGTGCCGCCACTTTGCTCATCCTCCTGTGGCGCTTTTGACTCATCCTTCAGAATTCCCTCAGTAGAATCCCAATGTTCTCACTTCATCTCCATCCCGTCCACACTGACTGATCCAATCAATATTCCTCCACGATAGGCCCAACTAACACACGCTCCAATAGAACTGATTTTTCTTTCTCTTTCAACCTTGACAACCTCTAGTTTTGCCAATACGGCTTTGAAGGATCTGCAGAGCGGGTTTGTAATCATTTGAAAAATGTAATGCTCCTCTAAAAGAGATTCTCTTTAGTTATTATGTGTGTGGTCAAATGTTTAACCATGTTCACCATTGCAGTCTTACACTCTTTTTATAAATCATTCTGAATAAAAGCATGTGCTGAATGCATTCCATTTTAATTAGATTTTTTTTTTAAATTCTAATTCTAGGTAAAACCATAGTAACAGGTTTTTAAAATGGTTTTTAGCAATTGCCAAAACTGTGAGTGAGACTTAAAACTTAATTAAACTGAGGAAAATTGCTTGAATTAAGTCGCTTAAATATAAGCATTTTTTCAACAAAATTAAATATAGCCTTTTTATGAACAGATTTTTTCAAGTCTTGCTGAATTTCCAGTGTATCTACTTTGGATCCAGATATGAGCATTTTACATATTTCAATTGATTAAACCCAATGAAATTAAGTTGTGACAAAATATTTAAGAATTGTGTTGCTTTAGTTCAGTTTAATTATCTAAATTTAACAAACAACAAAAATGTTTTCAGATTTTGTACTTATTTTATTTATTTATTGCTTGCTTGCTTGTTACAGCGGCACACAGATTATTTTATTAGTAGAAATGTTATAGAAATTGTGATAGTTCAATGCCAAATGAGAGCTGGCTGTTGATTAGGGTGGCGTAAATTGAAATGTCAAATTCCCATCTTGACTTCAAAAAAGGTAATTAAATATAAACTCCTCTGAGAGAGAATTTCACAGGTTGTCTGAGGTTTAGTATCTCAAATCCTGATCACAAGCTTAACAGCATCTCCCCTGTTCTCATGGGTCTGCTTGATCAAAGATTACGGAGATGAAGAAGAGAAATGCAATAGTTTCATTAAGCCCAGTGCAACATTTGCTTTCCAAAGACCTTTTGAACAGTTAGCTGGAAAAAACAATAATGATTCAGAACAGATTCAGAACATTTATTGTAGCAATCACTCTCAAATCTCACAGAACTGTTCAAACTGTCTAATGTTCAGCGAGATTATAAGGATTTCTGAAAGATAATCACAGAAACTCATCAACTCAAAATGCAATATTCATTTAAAGCGAGCACCCCCACAATCTCATAAAGGTATTATGTCAGATTCACAGCAGCATGAAGAGAGCAATATCACAAACAAGTGAACATTGTAATGACTTGAATTAAGCCTGATGTTGCATATATTGTAATATACTTCATCTGTAATGTACGTTGCATGTACTTTATTTATTTATTTATTTGAAATTTGTATGCATTTGACAGGTTTTTTTATCCAAAGCTCTTTCAGTGCCTTAGCTTTACATTGTAAAAAGTAATTTGTTCAGTTTACTTAATTAAATTGTGCAAACTCGTTGCCTTAATTCAATTAAGTAATCTGAATTTAATTGTATTGAGTGTAATTTAAGTCTTATTTACATATGTATAAAAAGTATTCCTTACATATTTTGAGTCCTATTTACGTAAGCCATTTAAGTTTTATTAACTTAATTGAATATGTGATCTGAGGAGCATTGAGAGGAACTATACCTAGTTAAAAATAAATAAATACAATAAACACGGCTCTCCATTCATAACATTTCAAAACATTTATTTTTCAAAATGCAGAAAACAAAAGTAA
>NW_015627248.1:424645-438685 GCF_001515625.1 Sinocyclocheilus rhinocerous
ATTTTTACTTTCTCAAAAAAACTCACTCCTTATGAATTATAAGCGTTTTGAAAAATGGGGACATGGGGTAATGTCCTCATAAGTCACCTTCTCCTTGTAATACCTATGTCATACCCATGTCATTTTACAAATTTGTGTCCTCATATGTCACAAAAACGCACACACACACACACACACACACACACACACATTTGAACATTTAATGTAGTACTGAAAAGTATTAAAATATGTATATAAAAGTGTAAAAATATTTTTTTGTGTGTGTTTATTAAGCTTATATTAGGTAGCATCACATTTTAATATATGTATGGAGAGAGAGTAAATTATTAATAATCTCAATTTTGAATGTTTAATTTAGTACAGAAAAGATATATGTACATCATATGTAGTAAAAAATACAATAAAAAACAGTATTTACAAAAGTGTTTTTTAAATTATTTTTATGTACAATATGTATGTATTTATTAATTAATTCATTCATTTATTTATTTTTTTGCTTATTAAGTGTATATTAGGCAGCAACACATTTATATTTATCATATAATATTAGTTTAGATTTTTATGATTCTATATATAATAATAACATTATAATTAAATTTAAATTCATCAGTAATGAAGTATATACACACTTATTTAATAGTTTGAATCAAATGAGCATAACAACATCATAACATCACTTAATATTTCCCATTTTGATGCAACTTTTAGCATGTGAAACAGAGCTTTTCTCTCTCCCATTTGCTGTATTTCTCTCTTTTCCTTTCATTCTTTACCACTCATTCTTTTTTTCCCCCCGCTGTTGGACAGAAGCAAGTGCTTTTCATTTCCCACTGGCAGGTCCAGTGGTGCCGCCACTTTGCTCATCCTCCTGTGGCGCTTTTGACTCATCCTTCAGAATTCCCTCAGTAGAATCCCAATGTTCTCACTTCATCTCCATCCCGTCCACACTGACTGATCCAATCAATATTCCTCCACGATAGGCCCAACTAACACACGCTCCAATAGAACTGATTTTTCTTTCTCTTTCAACCTTGACAACCTCTAGTTTTGCCAATACGGCTTTGAAGGATCTGCAGAGCGGGTTTGTAATCATTTGAAAAATGTAATGCTCCTCTAAAAGAGATTCTCTTTAGTTATTATGTGTGTGGTCAAATGTTTAACCATGTTCACCATTGCAGTCTTACACTCTTTTTATAAATCATTCTGAATAAAAGCATGTGCTGAATGCATTCCATTTTAATTCGATTTTTTTTTAAATTCTAATTCTAGGTAAAACCATAGTAACAGGTTTTTAAAATGGTTTTTAGCAATTGCCAAAACTGTGAGTGAGACTTAAAACTTAATTAAACTGAGGAAAATTGCTTGAATTAAGTCGCTTAAATATAAGCATTTTTTCAACAAAATTAAATATAGCCTTTTTATGAACAGATTTTTTCAAGTCTTGCTGAATTTCCAGTGTATCTACTTTGGATCCAGATATGAGCATTTTACATATTTCAATTGATTAAACCCAATGAAATTAAGTTGTGACAAAATATTTAAGAATTGTGTTGCTTTAGTTCAGTTTAATTATCTAAATTTAACAAACAACAAAAATGTTTTCAGATTTTGTACTTATTTTATTTATTTATTGCTTGCTTGCTTGTTACAGCGGCACACAGATTATTTTATTAGTAGAAATGTTATAGAAATTGTGATAGTTCAATGCCAAATGAGAGCTGGCTGTTGATTAGGGTGGCGTAAATTGAAATGTCAAATTCCCATCTTGACTTCAAAAAAGGTAATTAAATATAAACTCCTCTGAGAGAAAATTTCACAGGTTGTCTGAGGTTTAGTATCTCAAATCCTGATCACAAGCTTAACAGCATCTCCCCTGTTCTCATGGGTCTGCTTGATCAAAGATTACGGAGATGAAGAAGAGAAATGCAATAGTTTCATTAAGCCCAGTGCAACATTTGCTTTCCAAAGACCTTTTGAACAGTTAGCTGGAAAAAACAATAACGATTCAGAACAGATTCAGAACATTTATTGTAGCAATCACTCTCAAATCTCACAGAACTGTTCAAACTGTCTAATGTTCAGCGAGATTATAAGGATTTCTGAAAGATAATCACAGAAACTCATCAACTCAAAATGCAATATTCATTTAAAGCAAGCACCCCCACAATCTCATAAAGGTATTATGTCAGATTCACAGCAGCATGAAGAGAGCAATATCACAAACAAGTGAACATTGTAATGACTTGAATTAAGCCTGATGTTGCATATATTGTAATATACTTCATCTGTAATGTACGTTGCATGTACTTTATTTATTTATTTATTTGAAATTTGTATGCATTTGACAGGTTTTTTTATCCAAAGCTCTTTCAGTGCCTTAGCTTTACATTGTAAAAAGTAATTTGTTCAGTTTACTTAATTAAATTGTGCAAACTCGTTGCCTTAATTCAATTAAGTAATCTGAATTTAATTGTATTGAGTGTAATTTAAGTCTTATTTACATATGTATAAAAAGTATTCCTTACATATTTTGAGTCCTATTTACGTAAGCCATTTAAGTTTTATTAACTTAATTGAATATGTGATCTGAGGAGCATTGAGAGGAACTATACCTAGTTAAAAATAAATAAATACAATAAACACGGCTCTCCATTCATAACATTTCAAAACATTTATTTTTCAAAATGCAGAAAACAAAAGTAAATCAGCATGGTAATTTAATAGTTGTTCATTAACAATGCTAAGCAATGCTTCTTAAATCAGAAGAAGAAGAAAAAGAATCCCACATTAAGTCACATTAAAACAATGAAAAGAATGCATACTCAATATATAAGCTTACATAGTAACAAAAAAAAAAATGTGCTCATACTGTCTAACTCCTCTGACATGTATTGCAATGTCAACTTGTGCCAACAAGTAAACAAAACAGCTGAATTAAGAGAAAATATGAAAATAAACACACAAGACATTTCCTCTCCATGTTGACTCCAAGCTGGACAGGAGTGCCATAGAGAACCGCAGTGTATGCTGAAGAGTAACCTCAGTTTCCTGAAAAGAGGGAGGAGTATATAAAATGAGATTCCATGTTATTCTGTATGTGTAAAGATTGTCTTATTTATTGTTGTTGTTGTTTTTTTTATGACAATCCCAAACTCCATTTAATGGGATAGTCCACATAAAAATGAAAATTCTCTCATCAATTATTAACCTTCATGCTAACCTCGATGTATATCACTTTCTTTTTCAGATAAATACAAGCAAAGATTTTTAGGAAAATAATCAGTCTTTGTCTCACAAACCTCATGAGACAGGCATATAAACATATCTTGTTTTGAATTGTAATCACTTTCCATATTTTTAGACCTGCATTATACACCCACCTAGCATATGACATACCTGTCAGACGTTGAGAGAATATTTAAGAAAGGAAGTACCATAGAGGTTTGCAGTGAATGTGATCTGAGACATGCATGCAATGCCTTTGTATTCAACATATATGTATTAGAGCAAAGGGTTTATATCTTGATTCCCAGAGCCTTTTAACTGCCTATTTTCCAGAGCAGATCAATAGATGGCACTGTTTTCTTTTTCCAGCTGCCCCACTGGTGTCTGATGAGGTCTGTACTGGGTTTTTTGGTTGATTAGCTAAATCAAGCCACCTCCCATTTAAAGATCCAGATGCTTTTCTCTTCCTGAAAGTACCTGGCAACAGCATTTACAGCCAGCATCTGAGATGCTAGATTTGCATTTATTAAAACTAAGTCACAAAAAGTGTTATGCTAATTAAAACCATGCATATATTAGCATATGTCCACCCATATTTAAACATCAACACCTTTTCAGTGTTCTTTCACTTGAAGAAGGATAGTGTGACCTACTAGAGTAAAGTGAGGTTATCAAATCACAGCAGAGGTCATTTGCATGTAAGTCTTAGAGGCAGAGCAGTAAAAACAGCATGTCTAAAGGAATAGCTTGCTCAAAAATATGAACAATTTTTTAAGTATTGACTCATTTGTTTCCAATCCCATGCTGTATTATTTTTTTTCTGTAGAACACAAAAGGAGATTTTGAAGAATATAACTCTGTTTTAAAACATCAATTTTCCATATATCACCATAACAGTAGCCCATATGACTTCAGTACTGTATTTCAAGTCTTCTGAAGTTATATGATAGCTTTATGTGAGAACAGACTGAAATTGAAGCCATTTTTGCTGGCAATCTTCCCATCTGCCGGAGCTCACAACAGTTTCATGATTGTGTTCAATTCCATAATAGTGCCTTGAAACATGTTCGCCAGGTTTGTTTTGTTCCTCAAAGAAAGGTGTCGCACTGGTTCAAAGGAATATTTTTGGTCAGAGAGCTTCACAGGTCACATATCTCCTCACTTTTTGTTCCATTACCCCCCCCCCAAAAAAAAAAAAGAAAAGAAAAGAATTTTCGCTCAGAAATTGCTAGTAAATTTCACAAATAATTACAAAGAATCTGCACAAAATATGACATTTTGAAGTACACTGTAAAAAAAGATTGTCGAAGTTGTAAGTAAAACAAATATTATTGGAGTGTGTTTTACAAGAACATACTATTTCAGTCTTTCCACTTTAAAATGTCATGTTTATTTCAATATGCTTGCTGTTTCTATGTAATTAATTCTGAAATTTACTATCAACTTCTAAGTGAAATTTCATTTTTTTTTGTTTTCACTGTAGAAAGACTGAAATAGTATTTTCTTGTAAAATGTACTCCAGTAATCTTTGTTTTAGAAATATCATTTTTTTACATTGTACAGAACAACATAATAAGTATAATGTTTAATTTTTGTGTGAGATCAGAGAGAGTGAGGAAAATAGTCATATAAATCTAAATTACAAGTGCAAGAGACCATTATAAGTGGGCAATACAATGCTACATGGGTGTAGAATATGGACCCTTTAAAGGCAATAGAGCAGTGCCTTCAATGCAGTGCTGTGTACAAACATGTCATTTATCCTGTAAATGTATATGTGTTGTGTATGTAACCATGACCCTAACAGCAACAGAACAGCATACAAATTCACAACAGGGATCGCCACTTCTGCTGATGCACAGCAGAAAAGTGTCCTTGAATTGGATGCGCTGGTGTCACAGGGCTATGTTTGTTTGGGCTGGGGGACACGTGTTGGTAGGAGGAGGTTGTAAGGTTGCGATCTATATATATACATAGACACTGAAAGCGGTGATTCAGTCGCACCAGCTGCTCGGCCCGACTCACTCATCATAGAGAATGTGTCAGCAGTTGCGTGAGGTGTCAGCCACATGAAGAGGACTTGCGTCAGCAGTATTTCACTCTCTGGCCCCGCACATTATGTCACGTTATGTTTTTAGATTGCATTATAAATCAGTTTACGATCATGCATTTAAGCATTTATTGTTCAGACGAACTCCCATATGGGTGAACCGTAAAAGAGTATAATGTGGAAAACCATTTGGTGGGCCCTGAGGATGGTGTTTAGGTCATATGTTTTAGGAAATTTATGGTGATAAACCTTTTCGGCATGTAAATAAGCAACCTGGTTCATTTTTCTTTGGCTGCATAACTACACAATAGCTATAATTGGGTTTGAGAAGAACATGCACAGTTCCTCGCTCCCGCACAGACTGCATCAGGCAATACTGATTTTATTGGACTATCGGGTGGAATAACTATTTATCACTTGAACTGGAACTTCTCCACCCCGCTCTTTAAATTGGCTGATTAAATGTGACCACCGGGAGCCATTTCTGAAGGATCGTTACAGTGCAGATATGATTTAAATGCATGAAATATGTCAGCATGAATGCATCCATCAAATGGCATTCTAGGAGTTATTATCAATACATCACCCAAAAGCCTTTTCCATCCCAGTCAGCTTTGAAATCTCTCTTGTGTGCTTTTTCCACATGGTTATGAGTATGTGTACATGCATTTATGCATGGGTACTTGCCCTGACCAATTGAAAGCATTTAAAGGCACAGGATGGTAGAAATCATCAGCATTGTATTACTGCTCAAAGCACCCTTTCACAACATCTCAAGTGTGTTTTTCCCATAGAGCTGCCCTTCAATAAAATACACACACTGAATGGGAATTTTTATGTCTGAACTGAAAAGACCCTGTGTAGATGCATGAATGCAAAGACATTTTATTTTCAAACACTTTCTGTGTTGTTTTCTATGAAGAGCCAAGCGTAACAGAGTAATTTTTGTGTAGTGAATGAATTCAGTATTCAAAATGAAGTATTTCATGACAAAATTCCGTTGATAAGTTTGTAGACAGAAAAACAAAATCCAATTGCTTTTCATCAAATGGAAATGTAAAGTCATTTTGCGCACAAAATTCTAAACAAAACTGATTTCATGCATAAATATTCCCTGCATTTTGTGCACATAATGGTAAATATACGTTTCAGTATGAGAAAATAACAAAAAATACCTTTCATGAACAAAATGCATTGTCCACAATTTTTTGTACATTTTATGATTCAGTATGATACGAAATTAATTTATTCATTTTCAAATTATGTAAGATAAAAAGTCACTGTTTTTCTCTCTCTCTCTGGTGGAAATGGGCTTCCATAGGATTTAATGTAAGGTGAAAAACAGATAGCAGGTCTTTGTGCTGAAATACGTGCAAACATGGCGCAACTGTTTAGTGAATTCACTGCTGAGTTTCAGTAGAAAAGAAGGAAAACATAAGCAGTATAAAACTGTTTGTTCCTCTAGTACAAAAAAGTACTGTTGATAATTGAAATTTGCCTAAACCCATTGCTAGTTCTTTCAGCAGGGGGGCTCAGGTTTTGCTGTTATTTTATTATTATTTGTATATATATATATATATATATATATATATACACATACAGGTGCATCTCAATAAATTTGAATGTCGTGGACATTTATTTAATACATGAGTTTCACAATTTGAGTTGAATTACTGAAATAAATGAACTTTTTCTCATACGACATTCTAATTTATTGAGATGCACCTGTATATATATATATATATAAAATCTTTAGCATTATCTGACGGTAAACATCTGCAGGGCTGCCTTTAGGCTAGGAAGCAAACGGTTGCCTGGATGTGTGCCGGGGTGAGGAACCTCGAGCTGCTCCCCACTGGCAGACACAGCATGACTGCTGTGTATCGTTTTGCAAGAATAGACCTGCTAACAAGACTCAGAACAAATCATATTACAGTTCAACAACAAACACTGTGATTATTATATCTTAAGGCTAAGATACTTTCCCACCTGTGCTATTCTAAACATGGCAGAAAAAACATGATATTATTACATCAATGGACAGATTGGGGCATTTGCCCAGGTCTCCAGACCAGCAGGAGGCCCTGATGAGTTGCAGAAACACTGAAACTCATCAAAACTGTTTGTTTTTGATTATTCCAGGATCAGAGCAATGTTGAACATCCGTTTGATTGATTTGGCAATAGTATACATTTGCAAATAATAACAGATAATAGTGCTCAATTCGGAGGAACACAGAAAAAAACAACTTGCTATGGCCATGAAATGCAAACTGGAGAAAGAACTGAACATTTGGAAGACTTTTCCAAGATGAAAACAAGAAGAATAAGGGGGGGTGCTGAAAATGTACTCACCCTCAGGCTATCCAAAATGTAGATGAGGTTGTTTCTTCATCAGAACAGACTGTGAGAAATTCAACATTACTTGCTCACCATTGGCTCCTCTGTAGTGAATGGGTGCCGTCAGAATAAGAGCCCAAACAGCTGATAAAAATATCACAGTAATTAATCCACACAACTCCAATCAATCAATTAATGTCTTTTGAAGTGAAAAGCTGCATGTTTATAAGAAAAAAATCCATTGGTGAGCAAATAATGTAATGCAAAATTTCTCCAAATCTGTTCTGATAAAGAAACAAACTCATCTACGTCTTGGATGGCCTGAGCGTGAGTAAATTTTCAGCAAATTTTCATTTTTTTGGGTGAACTATTCCTCTGAATCATTAAGGTAGAAAAATTTTATTTAAAATTGGAGCATATGGCTCTTTATAAATAAGAACAAAATTTAAAAATTTAAAAAGGATGTGTGTAATATAACACATGCTGTTTCTCCTTCATATAGAGCCTACAATAAATGAAGGGAAATGCTTTGTCTCTAACCTCGTTTGACAGCTAATTAAAAAGCAAAGTAGGGTATACACTTCCTTTACATTTTAGACTTTTTTTGTCATGCTTTAAAAAGCAGGCACATTCATTATCATCAAACTTGAAATGACGCCCAACTGTAGCAACAATGGGAACAAAGTTATTTTATAACTGTTTAAATGATTTGATGTCAGTCATATAGGCAGTGTTTCTATGCACCATGTCAGAAAACCATAACAAAGCATACTTATCTGCATCACAGTCACTGAGCTTAATAAAATTAATTAGCCTCAGTACATTTATGAAACAACAAAGAATCATCAACCTGTTATCAAAATTATATTTCAGAACACATGGCACATGGGTGATTTATTTTTAGATTCTTTTTGTCGCACTGTTGAAAAATGGGATAATTGTTCATTTAAAAAAATCATTCTGCAATGCATGGTGGGAACTGTAAACATGTAATACATTAGCAACATGCAAAGAACACTAGTTAGAACAACATTTGTGGCAATATTGTTGGACTAACATATTTTATGTAGTCATTAGGTGTATGGATAGTAATTGTTAATATAATCAATATATTCATTAATATAATTCTTAATATTTATGGCTCAAAAACCTATTGCGCTTGATTTTATTTTATTTGAATTTTTTAAAGACAAAGAAAAACACCTGCATTCCAAATGTGAGTCATCGGTGTACACAGTTTGTGTGTGTAGATCAGTAAAGTAAATACTTTTATAGTGTGTTTCAATATATGGATGAATAATCATATTTTCATTTCTGAACGCTTTACGGGGAATAATGTGGCTGTGATGGGAAGCCTGGCGTATCTGAATTTCGTGAGTCTTTGATGGGGACCTCGCTTTGACGGAGGTGATGAAAAACACATTACAGTGGAGACCACAAGATTCTCTGATTCCTGTGCTCTTTTTTAGCCCGGGCAGGATCGATGCATTACCCAGTCATAAATACCCTTTCTTCACCTCAAAATGCATTTGCACACAGTGTGTTCAACTCCGAATGATCTCCTTCATTCATAATCACCATGGGACTAATTATAGAGAGATATAATCAAGACATAATCTAATTAGATTTCACCCGGTGATCACATATTTTGATGAATCCACTCTCAGGACAAACATGCAGCTTTATTCTTTAAAAGGGACTTGAGGATGATGGTTAACTTTTACCAGATGAAACCTTTTTCATTTTGTTGGCTCAATATTATAATTTTATGGATTTATAACTGGCCAGTCAAAATCAGAGCGAACATCAGGACACTGTTGTACATTCATTATTTAGCTGTTATATAATTAATAATCTGTGTGTGTGTGTGTGTGTGTGTGTGTGTGTGTGTGTGTATGTGTGTGTACACAAATAACGATTTGGTTCTGAAGAAATATGTCTTATTATTATCAATGTTGAAAACAGTTTTTGTTGAAAGAAAGAAAGACAGACCTTTATTCAGCAAGAAGGCATTAAATTGATCCAAAGTGACCGTAAAGACATTTACATTAATGTTACAAAATATTTATATTTCAAATAAATGCTGTTCTTTTGAATATTCTATTCATTAAAGATTCCTGGGAAAAAATAAAAATAAATTCTGAAGGATCATGTGACATTGAAGACTGGAGTAATGGCTGCTGAAAATTCTCTATCACAGGAATAAATTATACTTTAAAGATATTCAAATAGACACTCACAATATTTATTAATATTTCACAGTATTACTGTTTTTACTGTATTTTTTATCAAATAGCCAATTTCTTTCAAACACATTTTTAAAAAAAAATCATCATTATATAAGCTGGTAGTGTAATATACATAAAATATTTACAAATACATATGAAAATGTTATTTTATATATTATGTATATTTTCATTTCATATTACAGCAATAATAAATGTATTTTAAGAAAGCTAAAATAGACAGTTTGACTTTAGAAAAGCACATCAGAAACACCAAGCACATCTTTTCTGTGTTCATCTTACTCTGTAAGAGAAAGTCAATGTTTGCAATCATGACTGATCTATCAGCTGTGAGCGTAGCAGAGATTATTACTGCAAATGAAGTGTGGCAATCAATAGCATCCACGGCACACACTCCTGCTGTGCAAACACTGTATGCAGAACTGTGTACCGAATCAGAGTGCTTTCAGATTGGACTGTTTGATTGAACCACTGGACCGTGATTCCTTTAATCATGCCCCTTAACCTGGACTGGTATGAATACTTAGATTTAATGACACGGAAATAAAACACCAATGTATTGACATCTAAAGCCACTTTTTCTAGTCAGTGCTTTGCTTATCAATAATGTTTTTGAGTTATTTTCACAAGCTTGCTAATATAATAAACTCCATGAATTTATGTTTAACACTTCACTTTTTATTACCCATAAGTCTCTGTGTGTGATTCTACCCTGAAATGATCCCAAAAACACAAGGTGTTGGCATGCACTTTGAGGTGATGTTCTGGCTGAGCATTGTGCTTATACACCGTGAGATAGATTCAAGCTGTGATACTCATGTGCTGAGAAACAGAGCTGCACAGGAATATTTCACTTGGAAAAAAAAAGGTGCCGCCACACCACACTGGAACACATGCCAGCTCTCTACAGTAGAGTTCTCCAGCTCACTGCTCTTCACTTTCATTAGTTTACCTCACTTTCTGTTTCCCAAACAGATGGCGCCTCCGTCAACACAAGACAACTAATTTCCTGGGAAAGTTACCATTCTTCATCCATGTTTTTATTCATTCACTACAATAGCCACATTTTACAGACATTTAATTCCTTGTTGAAATTATACCACAAGAGAAGCTCATAATATGGCTTTGATATTGTGAAGGTGTGAAGTTGTGAAGACCAAGACAAAGGATTGTTTTAGGGATGCAAGATATATCTGTATCGTATCAGTTATTGGCAAATATTAAACATCTTTGTAATTCAATATAAAATTATATGTTATTTGATATATCACAGATATTCATTAATTCATTCATCAATTCATTCATTTCTGTCAACACAACTCTCAGAGAGTTTAGCACGGTAATATACATGGCAATGTTATTGTGTTTGCTCTTGGCGGAATAGATCTGCTACACTGCCAATACATCCACAGACATGCTGCTCTGAGCATGTAAGAAATACTGCTGCTGCATTTATAACATATAAAATAACCCCCATATATAACATTCATGAATTACCCCGTAGCAGATCTATACAGGTGGAGCTGGGGAAGGTGGAGGGTTTCTGAAGTGTGCTGCAACTGTTACAGCGAGCACTAGCCAAGTATTTGAATGTTGAGCAGCAAGCTCATTGGCTGCTGATGTGAAAACAACCCAATCAGCTGCGCCATGTGCATAATGATGTCATTATGTCAGATTGAGTTAGAACCTATCGGCCTGCGCCATCTACAGTTTCATGACTGAACTTTGGATTCATTCATTCATTTAACATCTAATGCTCACTTACAGTTAATTTTAATGCAATCTTTAGCAAATGCAACAAATTCATCCATTTAAATACTGTCCATTAGAATTGTGATGCCTAAATTCATTTGTATATATAAAACATTTATTTTTATATATTTAAAATATACAATATGCATTTTTATATATTAAAACTATATTTTAAATATTTTTACATATTTAATACAATTTTATATAAAATACATTTTAATATATTATAGTTAACTAAAACCATAAGTTGTTAATTGAAACTTTAACTAAAATAAAATCTAATATAAAAAAATCCTAAACTTATTTTATTTCAGCTAGCTAGCTGCCAACATTTCTCATTATTTAGTTTAACTTGATATACTAAAATAATTAAAACTTAAACCGAAATTAATTTTTTTTATAAACATTATATAGATAAATTAATAAATTATAATAGTATCTCAGTGGTACTAAAATACCCCTCGTAGCTACACCATCTTTTTTCATCTTCATCCAACAACTTAAAAAAAAAAAGATACTGGAATTAGTTTGCAACATAATTCTCTAAGTAAGTAAGTAAGTAAGTAAAAGTAAGTAAGTAAGTAAATAAATACATAAATAAATACATAAATAAATAAATAATGTGGAGCCAAAACAACAAAACTGGTACAGACCTTTGACACAAATCCTTATACTTAGTAAGATATGGCCCTTATAACTTCTTCCCCATGTGACAACTAGCCCCGGTCTTTTTATATTGTGACACATAGGGTTATTGACTTATTGTGATATAAAATTACTGTAATATACTATTTTGGTCCCATATTTTCACTGTTTGTTTGGTTTCTAGAGAAAACAATGATGGGTCAAGCTGTTTTCAAACTTACAGTGCCAAATTGTTTGTTTTCGTTCTTACTAAATGGCATACAAAAGCAAATCCCACACTTTTCTGAAACATGAAAGAAGCGATCAAGGTGTAATCATCTAATCAAAAAAAGCAAGCAATTATACACAAAGCATCTCTATAGACCAGCAGTCAGCAGATGATCCCAGTAAGTCCAAGACCACGCTAATTAAAGTGAGTGTGTGCTGGCAGTCTGATGATAGCAATTACTGGATAAATGGGCATTTATCCATGATTAATTATGTAGCATTGTTAAGGAGTTTGACTGCTGTGACTGCTGCAAGTTCTGCGAGTTTGAGGGAAGCATGGAAAACACGTCAACGGAATATTCGCAAGGGTTCTTTTCAGAAATGCAAGAGATAGTTTATTGCCGAGACTGCATGTGTCCAATAGACGTGTACTGACTAGGCATGGGCCGGTATGAGATTTTGACGGTATGATAAGCAAAAATATCACGGTATCACGGTATTGTTGTTACAGCTCTAATATGTGTTCTTTTTAAATGACTGGGTAAAAAAAAAAAAAAAAAGCTTTTTTTCCGCTGAACACAATATATTTTGTTTTTGAGCGACACAGAATATTAGGAACAGTAGAATTTGTTTACTTTTTATTCGATTTGTTTCCTAAAAAGAAGACTGACATCTTTATTTAACCTAAATCTGTAATTACAGTTATTTAATTTTAGTTATATAATTTATATACATTTATATTATTTCATATCATTTAGTTATATAATTTCATATACATAATTAGATTTCCGGGTGCCGATCGCGAATGTTCCGGGGGAAGCTCCTTAAAGGTCCCATATTGTCAAAACTTAAATTTCCTGGCTTTTTTTTCATGATAACTGGGGTCTAGGTGCTATGTAACTAGCAAATAAGTTTCAAAACAGTCAATCCACAGTCAACTGCACACAGTCTGCATAAAGTAGCTGTGATTTTTCACAAACCATTGTGACTTCTGTAAAAAGGTGACGTCAGAACTACTCAGTCACCGCCTTCAGTCACCACCCGAGCACTGCCCACAGTCCCACTCTCCTTTTGCCAAACCCCCAGACAACATCGCGTCCATGCCATTGCTGAGCAACAACAACAGTCTGGATGCCAGGAAACTACATCATTGCACAGTAGGGCTGTAACGGTCGCCGTGACAACCGCGTCAACTGTTGTCTATTGCCACCGGCGGTAGTGCACGTGACGTCACACACTCTATAACAAGCATAACAAAGTTTTGTATACAAGTGTAATAACAGTAACAGTTGCAGATTGTTTTATTTAGGCTATAAGTCTATGCTAATTCACAAATTACCTCAAATGCCATACACGGCGTTTGATCTTTTAGATTGGCAGGTTTGAGCGCAGGAAAATAGAGTACAGAATACAGAAACCAAATACTACATCGCCGATCTGGAATCATTCCATTCATGTCACCCATCCGCATTTGTACAAGTGTCTTCAAGTTCACGTGATCGCAAACGCTCGGCTGGTCAGGTTTGTACCGTATTGGCCCGAATATAAGACGACCCTGATTATAAGACGACCCCCC